>NC_040197.1:0-300000 GCF_003290485.1 Malassezia restricta
CACTAACACTAACACTAACACTAACACTAACACTAACACTAACACTAACACTAACACTAACACTAACACTAACACTAACACTAACACTAACACTAACACTATTCTTGATTCCAAAAAGCACCTACAAAGCAGTAAACTCATTCAAGAAACATAATCATCTAAGTCACAAGACATTATCGTAAAAATCATTACTCATTGAACAGCATCACACTATTGACTTTTTTGATTATGCGATTCAGAGCAAGCTCTTATTCTTGCTTAAAGACATTCGAGAATGTCAACAGCACAGCTACCACAGTCCTCGGCGAACGACGAGATGTCTTCAACGCAAATCTGCTTCTTTTGGACAGGGCCAGCAACAGCGCACTCCGTGATGCTCTTGGCACAAGCGCCGCACTTCTTCATGATTTCGCCACTGCCAAACTTGCAGTCAAGGTCGCCCTTCGGGTCGGAGGTGTAGCCCTTCACCGACACGCGGTCCGAGGCGGCAACAAGCGTGGCAGCAGCGGCAGCGAGAACAACAAATGCTTTGATCATGGTGAACCTTAGTTGGCGCTACTGTTCACATTGTGATAGCGACTTTTATGGCTTTTGGTATGCTTCCTTTTTTTTTCCTCCTACACGTGCTCCCTGCACTTTGTACAACGCCTAGGGTTTTGATTTTCTCTTCCTTAGATGATTGGCTAATTTTGACATGTGCTAGGGCGCTATCGCACTGCTCAAGTCAAATTTTCGTTACTTGGGTTCCCATTCAAAATGTTATTCGATGTCCACCTAGTACTCTGTTTCATTCGTCCAACAGCCTCCAGAGGTTTAAATCTCGCCCACACGTGCCGATCACTTAAGGGCAAGCCCAATCATTCCGGTGGTTTTTTGGTATTTGCGCCAAGAAAGGCCTCAATACCTCCACATTGGCTAGGCGCAATTCATAGTGGGGTATTTCTACAACAACCACAACATATGCGTGTAGATCAGTAGACTTGATGAGAAAAAGCAATGTCAATCTCACTCAGCTTAGCGGCGTCTTTTCATATGGACTCTTTAAGTAGTACGAAATTTAGGTGATGTATTTGTCTAGACACTGGCCTTGTGCGCAACCTATGTGCTAATTAATGGTGCGGATTCCTGAATATATTTGGCTGTGGTGAGCAAAGCATTCGCTCTATTCAGGCTTTTAGAGCCAAAGAGGCTTCTCTTCAAATTGTTGCGTCTTGAGTTCGGAAACATGGGTGAATTTTTGTGTAATCACAAATTTGCGCATGTTGATGCATTTTCTCAAAACAAACCATGTCATGTAAGAATGATGACAACAGTCCGCCCCGCCCACTTTCCCATCTGGAATGAAAGTCCGTTGAACTTCTTCATGTCTAATTTTGCGTTCTGACGCTCTGCATAACGCTTTTGTATACTTGATTGTAGGCACGGATCGGATGATTTAGGGTTGATAGGCAGCTAATGTTCTGATTTGAAGCATTTCAGAACCTGAAATTCCTTTTTATGGTGCATTCTATCAATATTGGTGAGAGCATTCTTGAATCAGCTTTCCGACGTGCATATAGTACTTGAATCATGGCTGTCCTTCACTGCTGGTGAAAGAAAACTTTCCGCGTTTTGATACTGACCAGCTAGCACGAGTTTCCTGTACTCTAGGTCCGGTTAATATGTTGTTTCTATACGGTGTACCGTTCGTCTCCCAGCCTGCGTGTATCTAGCAACGCGCGTTGCCGCACGGTCGTCTATCAAGAACACGAAATCAGATACGTGGGCGGCAGCGGCTCCACCTACTTAGCTGCTGCTCGAGAAATGGGCCCATTTCACCAACTCCACGTTGGACACCGTAACAAGTATCACCCATGGCCTTGACTACATCAATAACTACATCATCATTCATTAAAATGGGACCATCCAGTTGGGACCCACTTTCATTACACGTACAATGAACATGCACAAGCCAGAGAGAGCGATAAAGATGCCAGCAAAGACCTGTGCACGCACGTACTTCGGTGGCTCAATGTCCAAGAGGGAAGCTGCAATCGGTGGACCTACCAAAGAACCCACTGATGAGAGTAAGCTTGCAACAGACAGCCTCACATTAACATCGCTCTCATCATCCGTAATCTTCGTTACAATCATAGGTATCGCGGACAATAAAGAACCAGACAAAAGTCCATATAATACAACGACAACCACAAAACTTCCCTGCTGTCGCACAGCAATCCACACAAACGCAACTAGCGCGGCTGAAAATGTCCGTGGAACGTACAATCCAAACGCACCAATTCTCTTTGTCAGAAAAATTGACAGTAGTCGCCCAAGAATCCCCCCTGTCTTCAACAAAGAGGTAGTAAAAGGAAAGATGGCGTCACTGAATTTGTGGTGTTTTCCAAACGATGGAAGAAAATAGGGAGGCACGTACAGACCCATGTTCCCCAAAAAGTAGCCCAAGACAAATACAATATACACCGGATCCTTGAATACATGCAAGGCGAAAAGCCGGCGGCTTTCAATAGCCCTACTCCGCGGCCGCAGCAACAATAGGGCAAGCAACAACAAAGCCATGATGAGAAAACCGATTATGCGGATAGTCCAAGCATATCCAATATTTGGCTGCAATTTGTTGAACATAATCGGAAAGATCAGACTTCCCAAGCTACTCCCTAATGTGGCCAGCCCCAACGCCACGCCTGGCTTCTGATGGTGGTATTCTGAGCAACAAGTAATACAGGGAAGATATATCAACCCAGTACCCACCCCCACACAAACGCCATGGGAGAAAAAAATATGCACATACCGGGTACCCTGCCCGTTCATCATGATGCCAAGCACAATGAGAATGCTTCCTACAGTACACATCGCGTACATGTACCCATAATCGACCCACTTAGATGTCAAGATCCCAACCAGCACAGCCAAAAATTGCTGAATGGAGCCAATCCACGCAACATCGGATGCTGAATGCTGCATGAGCAGTATGTCCCTGAAGTACAAAAAAAAGGTACCATAGCAACCAATGACACCCCAGGAGCAAAACAGAAAAAGGAATGCGCTCAATACCTGGGTCATAGGGCGCAGCTTTGTTAGATCCAACCCAGCGTGATGCGGTAATATCGACAATACAGGCAGTAAAGTGGGGTCCTCAAATGGCTCTGCTGTGCATATGTGGTCATGCGCGACTACTTGGTGTAATGGCGGCCTACCTTCCAAGCCACGGTGACGGAACGCATGATCTGAAATAGAGATCGACTCACGCCGGGAGACAGCGCTTGTATGCGCCATGGGCGGCGCAACAATCGCTGGCTCCCCCATCCCGTGGGGAATGAGCAGCCCACTAAATGAAACATGGGCGGCGCTTTGGTCGAGGGAATCACGTGCGTCTACAGGAAGGGTTCCACATTAAATTCGAGGGCCGAGCATGGGAAAGCAAGCTCAAAGCGCTCGAGCACATCCGGGTGCAGCACACCCAGCGTGCCAATTCGCTCGTCACCATCCAATGCCTTCTTGAGATCGTCGGTCGAGTCCAATCCACGAGCCGATGAACTCGGCGTGCGGAGCACAATGTGAGCTGCGCGTCCGGGGAAGAAGGAAGGGTCGTCTGCCTCCTGCAGGTAGTACCCGCACTCGGCCTTTGCGTCTTCGCGGGAAATGCGAGGAACACCCAGCATCATCATCAGCTTGTCAAGAAGACCGTGCACGACCTCAAAACCTGCTGCTTTGTTACTGTAAATAGCAGCCATGTGGCGCTCATTGCGTGCCATACGCTGCGTCTCCGTCGGGTCCTTGAATGCCACATCAGAGACCTCAAAGACCTGGATGGGAAGCGCATGCTTTTTGTTCTCACGAATCGTCTTGAGAATGCCTGGGAGAAGAGACGTACGCACGATCTGGTACTCGGAGGTTTTTGGGTTCTCTAGGACAATGGCTGTTTTACCATCATCCGTGCGCTTCATCCATGCGAAGTTTTCATCATGTGAGCATAAAATAAGAGGAAGTACTTCGATCCACCCAGCCTGAGCACATTCGTGACGAATAATATCGCTCAGCTTGTTGATAGGAAGCGGTCCACCTACTGTATTTGTGGTCGGGAACGTCTTGGGCAAATTGTCGAAGCCATGCGCCACAGCCGCATCTTCCATGAGGTCACATTCATGCAGAATATCAGGGCGAGTTACAGGCACTTGAACTTCCACCACATCTGGATCCGTGGCCGACGGCTGGGCGCCATGTCCCATGCGCCGCAGCAGACCTGCGATTTTCTCCGCATCCTGATCCAGACCTGTACAGCGATTCACATACGAGACACGCACCGCGGTTTCACGCGCATCAAGGTTTGGCGTGATGACCTCTGCTCCATCAGGGTATACGACACGAATCGGCTCAACAACGAATGGCTCTGCACAGTATTCAGAGAACATCGCAACCAGGTCGGAAATCACAATGTCCAGCTTCGTCTTGTCCAAAGCAGTCACATCAATAAACACATTCTTCGTGTCGAGCTTAATCTTGGAATGGTTCGAATTAATAATGGGCGGCATGGACAAAACGCGCTTCTGCTGGTCGAAAATAATAGGATAAACCGGACTGTCACGAATGATGTGCAAGTAGCGGCCTAGATGACGGTCCGTTTCATACAGATCCATGAGACCCGAACCGGTGAACTCCTCTTCAAGATTGAGTGGAGCAAACTTGATGTCATTCGGTGGTAGGGCATCATACACAAACGGCGCCTCGATCGTGTCCAGGTCGTGAGTGCCGATAGACACAAGCGTGCGCTGCCTAGCCAGGTTCTGATGAATCTTGTCCTGGAAATCGATAAAGTTGTTGTATCGCTCTTGAGTAAAGGTGATGTTACGCAGCACAGCGCCAGCAAAGTAAGGGCGGATACGGGCCGTAGCGGGCGTCAGCTTCATGGTCAAGAGCTCCTTAGGTTGTGACAAAGTGTATTTCGGAGGCTCCTGCAGCCCGAGAAACACACGAAGAGCTCGCAAAATGCCCTCAAAGCATAGCAAATCGTAACGGTTCGCTGGAATATCGATCTTGAGTTGCGGGCGTTCGTCGGTGCCTGCCACCTCTTCAGTCGTGTCTTCATCGAGTTCAATTCCAAACTGAAAACAGAGTTCATCGAACTCCTGCGTAGTGTATTCGTGACCAAGTCCCTCGAAAAGGAGTGCCTTGTCAACACCAACCGTCGGCATCACGTTCAGGTAGTGGGTAACGAGGTGGGCGATTCCTTCGGTCGCCCAACGGTTTTGACACCACGTGGCACCGGCCGAAATTCCCCATGGGCTCTACACATTTGTCCTACTACGTGAGGGAGTACTTGGGACCGCCTCCGCCCTCAGGCACCGTCCATTCAATAGACTGATCAGGCGTCTTGATGGAACATGTCTTGCAGTGAATGCAGTTCTGACTGTTAATAACGAGCTTCTTTCCGCAAGCATCCTCTCGGCCGTTGGCATCCTCCTTGTTCACATATTCATATACAGCAGCGGGGCAAACACGGCCGAGTGGACCGTCAAAGATGCCCACATTACGCTCGACGTGTCCCTTGTAGTGACCATCCTTTACGACAAGGTGTACGGGCTGGTTCTCGGCGTGGTTCGTTCCGGTGCGCGAAACAGACGTCAGGATATCAAACGAGAGTTTTCCGTCTGGCTTAGGGTAGGAGATGGGCTTGCATTGGTCTTTCGGTTTCGTGTACTGATAGTCTTCCTTCTCATGATGGAGCGTCCAAGGAACCTTACCCTTCAAGAACATGGTCTCCAGGCCAGAGTATATCAGGGCACCCAGGAATCCAAACGCGTGGAAACTGGGACGAATGTTTCGCACCTCATACAGTTCCTTCATGATCCAACTGTTGTCAAGCTTGTTCTTGTACTCTGCGATATCGATAGGAGCATATGGGTCGTTCTCACTGCGATGGGCAAGCGCCTCCACGGCTGCCTCAGCAGCAAGCATACCACTCTTCATGGCATTGTGCGTTCCCTTGATCTTGGGCACGTTGAGGAATCCGGCAGAGCAGCCCACTAGCGCACCACCCGGGAAGTGAACCTTAGGGATGGATTGATATCCACCTTCATTGAGTGCACGAGCGCCGTAAGCCAGGCACTGACCACCCTCAAGTACCCTGGCAAAGAAAGGGTGGTGCTTCATGCGCTGGAATTCCTGATAAGGGCTAAGGTAGGGATTGCCGTAGTCAAGACCCACCACAAGACCAAGCGAAACCATGTTGTCATCCATATGGTACATGAACGAACCGCCATAAGTATCGGTGGACAAGGGATGGCCCATCGTATGAGCCACGAGACCAGCCTCATGATTCTCAGGCTTCACGCGCCACACCTCCTTTATACCGATACCATACGTCTGAGGATCAGCCCCGACTTCCTCACGAAGTTTTAGTTCCTTCATGATCTTGAGAGAAAGGGAGCCGTGGGCGCCCTCTGCAAACAAAGTGATAGGTGCTCGGAACTCCATACCTGGCTCATAGTTGTCCTTAGGCTGACCCTCCTTATTCAAACCAATGTCGTTGGTGACAATACCCCTAATACCGCGCTTGTTACCATTCGCGTCTTCGTCCCAAACGATCTGCGCGCCAGCGAAACCGGGGTAAATTTCGACTCCAGCTTCCTCTGCCTGCTCACCCAGCCATGTCGCAACGCGCGAAAGCGACACAATGTAATTGCCTTTGTTGTTCATTTGCGGAGGATGAGGCATAGGGATCGATCCCGTCTCAGTCAAGAATACCATCTTGTCGTGTAGGGCAGGTTGGTTCAAAGGCGCACCCTTTTCTTTCCAGTCAGGAATAAGCTCATCAAGCGCATTGGTCTGAATCACTGCGCCTGAGAGAATATGGTTACCGATTTCTGCACCTTTCTCAAGAAGAACAACGCGAATGTCTTCTCCTTTTGCTTCTGCGAGTTGCTTTATCTTAATGGCAGCACTAAGACCAGCAGGTCCACCACCAACGATAAGTACATCCACCTCGTCCACAACGCGCTCCTCTTCCTGTATCTCTTCCGCTGTGTCCTCCTCACGAAGAGCGGTTCCAGCATGGAAAAAACGACGGCATGGGGCGGGTGAGAACTTGGCAAGACGGATGCCTCTGCAGGCGCCAGACAAAATAGAGCGCCTTGACGCGAACGCAAAAGAATGGCCGACTCGACCGAGAGCAGAGACCCGTGGAACTCGAGCAACTTGCCTAGCAAGCATGATGTCAAGAAAATTTGCCTTGGACCGGTTGCGTGTGGGAACACCGGCCGGGTGGGAAGGAGCACACTATAAATTTTCATCCAATCAGAAATACATATTTGATCATCGAGGCGGGGAACGGCTCAGCGCTCATGCAGCTAGTTTTAGTATTGCTTACGGGCAAAACGTCACATCAATGAGAAGGGTTCGCGAGCCTACAACCGCGCGTCGTAGGTATATTCGAAAGCAAATACAGGCCCAAACAAGACATAGCGAACAAGGGATTGCGGAGAGTCACTATACACATTCTAGCAAGCCCTTTTAAAAACCAAAGACGTAGAACGGTGATATCACATCAACGTCGTAACATATACATGAAAACCTTAACACAAGAGAATACACTTCTCGACCTAACAATTGCAAATAGACCCTTCTCGAGGTGGACCCTTAACTTCCATAAGAATGATTCGGAGCGAGGGAAGCACGGCAGTCGATCCCACAAGTCCATTCCACTTGCGAGGGATTGCGTCAACGGGGGTTTTGCGACAGCTTAATTCAGGAAGCTCCATGAAATGGGGAAAATACCGAGGTCCATGTCGCCGTCAGTGAGCTCCGAGAAAAGACCCTTGCTGAGGTCGAGTGATCCTTCCTCGCATGACGGGCACGAGTCGGCCACAACAGCATGGATGACCTTCTTGTTTTTCTCGTTCACGATACGAATGAGTTTACCGCAGTGTTCACTCTTTTTATCTGTGCTGCCATACTGGTGGGCGTTGAGAGCCACAATATGATCAGCGTTTGTGCTCCACCAACCGCAGTTGCCCTCACTCTTGTCAGCAGCGTACCATGTGGCCTTACCGCCAAAGATTCCACGGCTTTGGACTTGAGAGGCAGGAGCGGCAGCGACGGAGGCAATGAGAGCGGCGGCAGCGGCAACGAACGAGAACTTCATTTTGTCCGAGGAAAAGCTTGCCTGGGAAGCAAGGCCAAGTCCTCTCTTTATATGTTTACTGCGCTGCACTTAGGCTTGTATCTGTGAAGACATTATGCAACATACTCCCCCAGATGCCCTACAATTCTCAGCGTAGCCACCCCAGAATTGCTGGAGCGTAGTAAAGAATTAATATCTACTTGCCCTCTTTTTCAGAATCTCCCCACCTCATTCGTCCATATTCTGTCAAACAGGTCCAACTTGTGGAGCACAAGTAACAACGTAGCTTGTATATTCGGGGTACATAAATGCTATGTTTACGATAATGGCGGACCATTGGAGCGTGCTATGAACGTACTTTATCTAATATTTGCTAAGGGTTGCATGTATGTACACAGGCCTTCTGGCATGACTAGTCCCCCCGAATTCTACCAGGCAGTATGGCATCAGCTTGACGTAATCAATGTAGGGATTTCTTCGGCTCAGTCGCGCGTGGAGGTGGGATCTGCTGTTACGAGGGCGACATGGCATCTGAGCAAGTCAAGTCGATTCTCGCGCAGTTTCAAGAGGTGCAAAATGGTATGATTAAATGCGCTTTCCATCTAACATGAAAGAGCTCAACAACTTAATAGATACGCACCAACAACTACTTTCCCAGTTGTCTGAAAACCAGCAAGTGCTCAAGGTTGGTGAATTTTCCTCGTTCCAGACTAACGTGGCAGGAACTTGAAAAGCTTGAACCCGATGCGCGCGTATTCAAGCGTCTAGGCCCCGTGCTTCTTCCACAAGAATTTGCTGAGGCAAAAACCAACGTTGAAAAGCGCATCGATTTTATTCAAACAGAATCGTACGTCATGCATTTGTGCTCATGTTCTGCAGTCAACGAGTTGACAAGCGAATCGAGCATCTTATCTCCAAACGTAATGAGCTACAGACTGAGGTATGAGTCATGTTACTAATGTACAAGATTGTGAAGTCGAAACAAGCTCCGTAAACATATTATACCCACTATTCTTGCTGTAGCCGTGCTATTTCAGCGCGAATCTCTTCTTGACTCTGCCTTAACGACGCCATATCGTCTAGATTGCGTAATTTTTGGGCTGATTCCATGTATTCACTCAAAAGAGTGTCCTGCACCTTGAGCGCATGTAGCTGTTCTTGGATATGACGAGGTACCTTTTTCTTAGATGCATTGGGCGTCGGCTGAGAGGAGAGACCTTGCAAGGGAATCATCTAGTCATGGTGAGTATGGTATACGTACATTTCGCTGCAAGAATAGGCTTGCTCGCGCGAATATGGCCTGCTGTAGTCGCTTTTGTGCCGCCGATGTCACTCCATCTACGATGGGCGGCATGGACTCTATTTTGCGCGCAAGTTGTTCAAATCGTGAAAAGCGTGCAAGTAAATCCTTTCTGGCTTGGAATGCATTGGCCTGTAATGCATGACTGTCGCGCACAGTCGAGGCTAAAGACAAGTCGGTATCGTTTTTTCTTCGGTCAGTCTTCCTGCACTTACTTTAATCCCAAAATCATTTCGTGGAAATCGGGCAGCGCTTCATTGATGTCTTTTTGAAGAATAAGCAGGTTCTTTGGAAGTTAGTCATGAAATACATACTTGGTACAAGGGACATAGTGGCATGTCATCTGATCTCCGATTTCGGAGCATTATGCGATGAACAATGCTTTTACAGGAGCGACAAAAACGGATTCCGTCTTTTTCGGCAACTTCATAGTCGCGCCATTCGGTGGATGTAGCAGGGGTATCAGGTCGATTAGGTATATCCCGCAGTGTTTTGCTTGATGCATCATATAACATTAGCGAGCTGCAAGGCTCCCATGACTCCAGCTGTTTCGCATGCATTTCTTCATCGTGCAACAGAACCTGAGGCAAACGCGGTGAAGAGCATACCAGATTGCCACACAATCGACAATGGTGCCGGCGAACCGCTAAGGAGAAAGGGGTCTGACATATATGGCATCGCGGATGCTCACCACCTTCTTGCCACTTCACAACACGTTGTTCAGCCACTCTCCGCGATCGCTGTAGGCGTTGTAATTGCCGCTCATGTTGGGAACTAAACATATCCCAAACTCGATCGCCTCCGATTTGCCAAAAATGAGATGACCCCACAGTTTGCGGCAGTTCAAACTCAGGAGAGTAAATAGTCATAAGTTTCCCCAGGCGACGCTCCATGCGCTGTTCATCCAAATCCATCATATCGACATGCTTAGCCCGCCTTTCCAGAAACTCATCTGTTCGATGGCGCACGACACCTTTCGGTTGAAAACCTGGTCGATAGGGCATTCTTCTCGATATAGATTCGGCTCCATATTCCCTAGGGAGAGAATTGATGCGCCGGACAGGCTCCGTGGTCAATCGGAGCGAGGCAGGTGTTTCCATCGCGACCTTTCTGGATGACGGAGAAGCAGATCGAAATGGCGAAACAGCATCTGAATCGATCTTTTTCAAGGAAGATTGTTGGTCATGTGGCTCGACCTTTCCAGGAACAGGACGGCTTGCCGACATGACACGCAGTGGCGACCCATCACGAGAGCTCAGGGGAAAACCTTGTTCTGACGCGGATCGCGATGGGGAGAGGCTTGGGTGACTCGTGGTTCGTATTGGTGACTTGCGCTTCATATAGGGCGTATATAGTAGGTCTCCGTAATTTGAAGCCGGAGTCTTGGGATGCTCGGCATCGCGTGGCTCCATCTCCCTTCGCTGATGCATTTGTCGTTAGACGCACCACAATCTTGCCAAGTGGAGAAAGTGGATCTACGTTCCGTCATAAAGGTTTCACCACATGCATGCTATACAATTACAGTCGTCGAAGCGCCATAAGCTGCACTTCGAGTTCAGAATTAGCCAATTGACAGTTTTCAGGCTCATCCATTCGCGACCGCAAAACATCCCATAATGAATCCAGGATGAATTCGGTCGCACCCTTACTGAGTTGTCCCCGTTCCTGAAGCACCATACGGAAATGGCCCTCGTACACGTTTTTAAACATCTGAAGGACGTGATCATTATACGATTCTCGTGTAATTTTTCCCGCCTTTAATGCAAGCCAAGCTGGTTGAGGCAAATGTAATGGATTAGGCTCACTTTGCAGAGTCACGACCTTTCCCGAATCCGTGACAATTTCCTTCAAGTCGCTTTTGCCCAATCCGCAGCTCCAGTCCAAAGACCAGACATCCGTGAATTTTTCCAGAACGCGCAGTGTCTGCTTCTTAGTGCGTGGGTACATTGGCAGCGTCAACATGTGTCGCGCCACGTCCACTTTCATCATACCACATGACACCAAGCGCTGAAGACATGGCACAATCATATCTGACATCGTGTTCCAAATATTTTTAGGTCTCGGTTCGACACTAGCTGTATCCGCTGCTGCAAGTCGAGAAGCATCTTTTCCAGACATGGCCGCTGGCGATTCTAACGAACGCCTGGTATGAGAGGCCGCGACGGCACTCTGTCCAGATGCTTCTTCCGCAGCGACTGACTCAGATCTTGCAATATACGCCATGACATAGATACCACCACGTCGAAACTCTTTCGCGCGAGCGCTCAAGCTCATAGTGAGCTCTGCATGCGCCATTGAAGCAATCGAGACATTATTTGTGGGCGCGTGTGTCCAGTGCAAATCCATCAAACTGAATCCAAGATGCAGCGTATCCGGTGGCACGATACGTGAGCCAAAAGGGCGCATTACTGACATGGAAAAAATTGCATTTTGCAGCGAAGGATTTCGTGACGATTGCCACAACGGATCCAAGTAGGACTCTGGGTGAGAGTCCAGCATATGCTGAAACGAGCGCAAATCAGACTGCTCTGAATCTTCATGGATTATCACAAAACTGACCCAGTCTGCCGTTTCTTCCGCATATCCTGTTCTAGAGGCCCGCCTAGCTTCAAGACGCTGGTTTTCATGGAAGGAGGGATCCTTTTCCAATTTTTCTCTGACACGTGCCACGAAGCATTCAATCATACCTTTAAACATATGCACTGCTCGCGAATGCATGCAGCCGTACTCTGTCAGGAAAATGGTCGCGTATGAGCTAATGGGAATCGTTTCGATCAGACTGGGCAACACCGTGCTTATCTTGGCCCTAACACCCGGTCCGAACTGGTTGTTATGCGAGCCTGACGCAAAATCAGAAAAAAAAGAGGCACTGCCGGCTGATCCTGAAGACTTCAAGGGAGGCCGGGTCACATAAGTCTCACCCTGATCTGCTCGGTCAGACAGAGTGGGAAAAATGCCTTGCTTAGGCGCTTCCGAGTTACTCTGCAAGTCATGAGACGGCTGAGGAAACGAATAGTTGCCGGTAGAATGGTTCGTGCGCTGCAAAGCAGTATACTCCGTCTTGGGTATGGGTTTATCGCTTCGTTGTGAACCGAATGCCGTAGCGCGTGGTTTCGTTGGACCCTCATGCGAGCTGGACCAAGTACTAATAAGGTCCGAGCCGTCATCCGATGCAGATGAAATATATTGCGACGATAAAACTTGTTCAACAAGCTGCCCGGAAAGCTTTCCCTGCAATATGTCGTCTGTTTTCAAGTAACTGTACGCAATGGGCATGTTAGGGGAGTAATTATGCCACGGTGCATTTGCCATGCCATTGGTCTGATATGTCGCATCCTCTCTCGAGGATGCTGCTGAGCTCGGCTCATTGTCATATTGTGCTTGTGCCAGAGGCGGTAGATCGTCACGCTCCGAGTGATGCCACGTTTGAGCTGAATTCGATTGATAAGAGTCACAGCCTAGCTTATCCGTCGAATCATGTCTTGACACTGTGGAAATGGGTTCAAGCTTTACACCAGATGTGCCCGACGAATTTATGCCAGTGTCAATACTAATGTTCAGTCGGCCCATGCCTTTCACGGGATTTCGAGTTCGATTCGATTTGGCAGGTTCATAGTATTTCGTTTCGCCATCCAGCTCATGATCCTTCATTGCGCAATGAACTGATTTGCACTGTTATGGTGCGATGGGCGCGAGAAAACGGGTCAAAATCGGCGTCAGATACAAAATTTCTCGTGAATACCAATTCCTTGCCAAATGTGTCCACCGAGAGGTTACTGCTGCCGAGCATTTTGATTTACGAAACGGGGGCCTTGAAGGCGCTCGAGCCTATCAATCAAGTCCCTGTGGAACATCACGTGCTTGTAATGTTTGTGGAGGGCGTGAATCAGGATTGCGAATTGGGCACCCTTTAATCACGCATTATTCCGTTTAAGCTTTTCGCATCCTGTCGTGCAACGCCTGAATGAGAATGTGCACCTTTTGAGAATACTCAGGTATTTGAGAAACAAAAAGTCGAATGCTGGTTGTCCAATAACTTATTACTAGTCCATTCTAGCTCAGTTGGCAGAATCAATCCATAGGAGCATCCTGTACACGTCCCCACAATGCATCTGATTCGTATTCAGGACCCTCTTATGGTGAATCCATATTTTCTACGTGTTGGGTGCGATTCAAGAATTGTTATGATGCAGTGCAAACTATCCCTTGAAATAAAGACCATCCCATACTCCAAGCAGTGTACATCAGAGACTGCTGAGGCACATCGTGGACATAAATGATCGTTTTTGAAATTATGCGCGGTCTTCATCTCATCTTGGGGCCAAGGTAAGACATAAGATGCCTAGCAAGTACATGTACCTTGTAAAGGTCATAAATTTTTGTAGTATGCAGATGGAAAAAATATAAACGTCCTTCGGGATCAACACAATGTACATCCTGGCGCATCAATAAAATCAGTCCTTGATAACAGAACTCGAATTCGAACGAAAAGCTTATCTTTAAGAACTGCTGTCTTGTTGTAACAAAGTCGCTTCGACGTAGCTTCACACCTAAGGTGTCGTTTTTTTATTAGGTTTCAAGGCCCGTTTGTTCCATGTTACAGACAACACGAATAGCATATTCACTATATTTTACAAGCCGACTGAGCATATGCGTCTTTGCAATAGAAACGGGCCTTCCTTCTCATCGATTTCGCTTGATTAAGATCTAAATGTGCTTGATGCGTCACCATAATTCAGACGAGATTCGATATGTGCATTCACTTGTGCAACAATAAGTTCATGAAGTCGAGCTCCATTATTCATGAATAACTATGCATCACTTGTACGAGGGGTTTTTGACACTGCGGCTTCTCAGGTTGTCGGATGCAATTTTTCAAATTGATGATCGCGTACAGTGCGAAAGGAACTTGCGTCCGCTGTTCAGAGCTTTTGTAAAGCTCTGATCAAGAAAGGTCTCGAGAACTAGCTTCAATGACTTTAGGCCTTCTATTTCGATGCTGATTTCAACACGTTGGAGCATCGTGACATAGACTTCGCAACGATCTATTCATGTCTCCACGAGCCACCAACGCACAGACCAATCTCTAAGCACGCCGTATGTGACAGCTGTTGAAAGCATTAGGGGCTATATAAAACACGATAGGGAACTAAACCACCTGCAAACCAAATCACCCGGCCAGGTGACAGCGTAAGCAAGCCGATGCCAGTATCATCAAGTATACGTGAATAAAATAAAAGCTTGTTTTTTTACTCTTTAAAGGGATCCATATCCATAGTTGAGTATAGAGAGGTCCTTTTGACTCCTGTTAGAGGCTGTCACAAAATGACCATCTTGGGAATAGGAACCCTTTAAAGGAAGGTCTTGCGAGCCTCCTCAGCGGCAGTGACCATGGCCTTAAGCTGAGCAGTGCACTCGTCCCACGTGCGGGTCTTGAGACCACAGTCGGGGTTGACCCAGAGCAGCTTGGGGTCAATGAACTGGCTCATTTCCTTGATGCGCTGGGTCATCTCCTCAGCCGATGGCACACGAGGCGAGTGAATGTCAAACACACCCGGACCAATCTCGTTAGGGTACTTGGTCGTCTGGAAGATCTTGAGCAGCTTGGCATCACTCTTCGAGTTCTCAATCGAGATCATGTCGGCATCAAGGGCAATGACCGAGTCCATAATGTCGTTAAAGTCAGAGTAACAGAAGTGACTGGCAGTGTTCATGGCGTCCGAGGCACCGCTCACCGCCAGACGGAATGAGTCCACAGCCCACTTGAGGTAAGCGTCCCATTGCTGGCGGCGAAGAGGGAGACCCTCACGAATAGCCGGCTCGTCGACCTGGACGGCACGAATGCCTGCCTTCTCAAGATCCACGACCTCGTCTCGGAGAGCCAAAGCAATCTGGAAGGCCTGCTGGTCACGGCCAATGTCCACACGAGGGAAAGACCAGTTCAGAATAGTCACGGGGCCAGTAAGCATACCCTTCATGATCTTCTGCGTAAGGCTCTGAGCGTATGACGACCAGCGCACCGTCATGGGCTGAGGACGAGACACATCCGACACAATAATCGGAGGGCGCACGTAGCGCGAGCCGAAGCTCTGCACCCAGGCGTTCTGGGTGAAGACAAAGCCATCAAGCTGCTCACCAAAGTACTGCACCATGTCGTTACGCTCAGGCTCACCGTGGACCAGCACATCCAGGCCAAGAGCTTCCTGCTTCTCAACCACCATCTTGATCTCGTTCTCCAGGAACTTTTCATACTCCTCCTGGGAAATCTCGCCCTTCGTAAAGCGTGCGCGGTATTGGCGGATCTCCTTGGTCTGAGGGAATGAACCGATGGTCGTGGTAGGGAAGGGAGGAAGCTTCAGGAACTGGCGCTGCACCTCACGACGCTGGGGGAATGGCGACTTGCGGTTCAAGTCCTCAGGCTTGATGTTGGCAACACGCTCACGGACAGCAGGGTCCGAGTTCTTCTCAAAGTCACGGCGGGCAGCAATGCTCTTGGCGTTCGCCTCCAGCTTCTGAGCAGCAGCGGCCTGGTCCTTCAGGGCGACACCAATAGTGGCAACCTCACCGCACTTCTCAGTAGCGAAAGAGAACCAGTCAGCCACCTCAGGCTTGAGCTTCTTCTCGTTGGCCACCGTGATAGGGGTGTGGAGAAGCGACGAGGACGAGGCCACTTGAATGCGGTCGGCACCAATGGCGTCAACAGCCTTCTGAGCGAGTTTGATAGCAGCGCCTAGGTCCGTCTTCCAAATGTTACGACCGGACACAAGACCAAGCGAAAGACCAATCTTAGTGGGAGCGATGGCGGAGAGAACCGGCTCAAGCTGCTCGGGAGCACGGTCAAGGTCAATATGAAGACCGGCGATGGGCAGCTCTTTCACAAAGTCAATGTTGTCCTCCAGACGGCCAAAGTACGCGGCGACGAGAATGTTCAGATTAGGCACGCTCTTGTGGAACAACTCGTATGTCTGCTTGAATTCGTTGCTGAGCTGTTTAGCAGTGTCCACCACCAGAATCGGCTCATCCAGTTGAACCCACGGAGCACCAGCTGCTGCAAGCTTTTCAAAGAGCTGAACATACGTCTGGGCAAGCTTCGGAAGGAGCGAGTAGCGGTTGAAGTTGGGGTCCTGCGCATCCTTAGAAGTCTTACCGAGCCAAAGAAGCGTCAAAGGACCCAAGATGACAGGGCGGGCATTGTAGCCAGCCTCCTTGGCCTCAATGAAGTCGTCCACGGGCTTGTTGTCGTTCAGCTTGAACTCAGACTTCTCGGAAAATTCAGGCACCAAGTAGTGGTAGTTTGAGTCGAACCACTTCTTCATCTCCGTAGCCGGCAGGTCAACACCACCTTTCTGATGACCACGAGCCATAGCGAAGTAGGTGTCCAGCTGAGAGAGACCCGACTTGGCGTACGCCTCAGGAATAATACCAAGAGTGTTCGACATGTCAAGAACGTGGTCATAAAGCGAGAAAGTACCAGTGGGAACAAAGTCAACACCTTGCTCCTTGATAGTGGCATAAGTGTTCAGACGCTGCTCCTTGGCAACCTTGAGGAGCTCCTCGGCAGAGATCTTGTCGCCCCAGTAGGCTTCCAGAGCCTTCTTCACCTCACGTTGAGGACCAATACGGGGGAAACCGAGAACGGCAGACGTACTTCAAAGGTTAGCATTCACTAAATATCGCTTCCACGTACGCCATAATTTTATAAAGTGATCGGGTTCGGTGGTGAAAAGACAAGCCTGCCCGAAGACTGTTCCTAAGGATGGGATGACTCTGGGGTCGTGCCGGACTCGTCGAATCTTCCCATCCACGTGCCCCAATAGTCGCTATCCAACTTGCCAGCACACGGTAGATAGCGTGAGGGGCACGTGTCATCCAATCAAATCGTGCCACCTGAGGCTGAACTCGCCCGACATCACATATACTCGTGTCGCACGCATTGTTCATGCATATGAAAGTCTCGTGCCGTATGAGTGAGGCAGCCACGATTCTCCATCATGCACATACACTAGCCTTAGAAAACGTTCCAACATATAGAATTGCATGAGCCCTATCAACCTCTTGGAGATGGTGGTGGCCTTCCGTGGTAGATCATTTAGGAGTGCATGAGTCTGCAGACGGCATCCATCCATCCGATGGAATGTAAGACGACCAAATGTATGTCCATAGCTCAGAAACGCTTGGATACACTGAGCCAAACATACCTTCCACAGACGCTCAAGCACTCATCAGCGCATGACCATCAATACATCAAAGACATAAGGAAAATATGAAACTTTGTACAAAACAACGTGCTACATTATCCATAGAAACAATCAAGTGACAGCACCTAAAGTTAAATACACAGGGTGCCACCAGCAACGAGGAAAACAACAAAAAAATTAATCACAGAAAAGCTTGATGATGCGCTTCAAAACACAAGCCATTATTCACACGAGTAGTTACCCGGGATGGCATTTTCACAACCGTCTTCATCGTGCGCAATGTCACATTCGTGGGGGTTCTTGCAGCAACGAATGCAAGCACGGTTGCCAGAGGGTTCCACGAACTGCACGTACGAAGCGTAGCCGAGGCAGACTGAGCCCTCAGGGTTACCGCGGCCACCTTCACCGCCGTTAGAGTCGTACTGACCACCGTCATCGTCCGAGAGCAGCGTTGACTGAGCGCTGGGGTTGATGCAGCCAGTCAGCTGCACATAGCTGTCAGTCTTCTTGAAGTGGGCCTTCTTCCAGAAGTTGGACGAGAGCTGGCCTTGCGACGAGCTGTATGGCTTGGTGCAGAAGGACCTCATGTTACCAGGCGACTCGCTGTCACCGATCGACATCCTGTGACGAGGGAGGATCAGACAGTGGTCTGCTACGCTGGTGACCCAAACCTGGTTGTCAGGAGCAGCGCGGCGCTCCATCGGGGCGGCTGTCGCAATAGAAGCGAGGGCGGCAACAAACGTCGCCGAGAAAGTATAAAACGAGACCATGGTTGGGATTCAACGTACGTTGGAAGAAACTGTTAAGATGGGGTAGGGTCTGGTTATATAAGATGATAAACTTCCGTAGGTGTTCGGTGAAAAACAGTCTTGACAGATTGGAATCTATTTGTCGGATTTCTTGGTCCATGCAGTTGGCCGTCACGAACGCATCCCGATGCACAACGCCAATCACCCCCTGTAATTTTTAAAATGATGGATCGCGCACTGTCTACTCGTCGGATTTCCGGTGGAGCAACGGCACCGCGGTGTAATCAATGATAAACAGGTCCGTCGACCAATCACGTGCATCATCATCTATGATGAACGCGCCCCTGCTTGAGAGGTTCGATTTCATTTGCTGAGCATGTGATGCGCAACAGCGTGGCGTAGACTCTGTCTGCAGCTGCAATACCGATGCATGCGTTTGGCGCGCGCATAGTGTGTTGAGAGGCTGGAACCCCGAGGCGAGTGTGGCGAGCCCTTCACGTGGTCTAGGAGGCTAAAATCCAGCGGAACGACGCCACGCCGTGTCTTTCCAGCCTTCAACGACAGAATGAAGACCACTTCGTTTATCTCGACTGTCGTAGCCCTCCTTGGTGCCTACTCGGTCGGCGTCTCGGCTGGCCTGCCGGACACGATCAATGTCCATGTAAAGAACCTCGCTCCGGAGGACACGATCTACGACCGCACTCGTCAGCTTTTTTACCAGTCGAACCTGTGGAAGGGTATGATTGAGGTGTGGGACAACAAGCGCCAGTCGCACTTTAATGTGAAAATCGACGGCGTTTCGTCTGGCGGTGATGGTGAGCAGCAGATGTCGGGTCTCTCGCTCTTGACGCACGACGACTCGAAGCGTCTCTTTGCTGTGGCCAAGAACTCGCACTCGTTTGACTTCAGCCCGAACCAGAAGAACGACGGCCCCAGCTCTTTCCACTGCTTCAAGCTTCCTCTTTCGGAACAGAGCAAGCCGGAGTGGAGTGTGTACTTGCAGGGCGTGCAGGATGAGTTTCAGAGGCAGACGGGCCGCCGCCCCTTTGGTGTGGTGCAATCGGCTCAAGACCGTGACGGTAACTCGTACATCGCCTTTGCTCTTGGTATGCCTGCTGTGGCCAAGATTAGCCCAGACGGCAAGAACGTTGAAGCATGGGCGCACGAGGATGGCAACGGTGGCCAGCGTCCTGGCTACTCGGGTATCACGTTCGACCCGCACTCGAACAAGATCCTTGCCTTTGGTGGTCCCCGCCCTCTGACGGCCTTCTCGCTCGACAAGCCGAACCCCCAGCCTGAGCCTGTCCACATCAATGGCGACTTTGGCAAGCTTGATGGCACTGAGAAGATTGTCACTGTTCCTGTGAACGGTCAGAGCGTGCTTGTCGGTGCTCGTGCTCCGTATGCCATTTCGTTCCAATCGTGGGACGGCTGGAAGTCGGCTTCTATCAAGAAGACGAAGCGTGAAGAGCTCAGGAACAGTGGCTTTACTGCTGTCACCGAGTACTACGAAGGCAAGGAGCTTGGCCTTTACGGCGTCAGTGCCTTCTTTGACAATGGCGCTCATGGCGGTCGCGCCGACTGGCCCCTGTTCAAGCTTGACTCGGGCATCCTCTACTTTTAAGCGCAGAAGTTATGTACGCACTTGGCAACATAGGTAATTGTAACGGACTTTTATATGCGGGTGGCTGTGTCGTTGGGGCTCGGCCCTCTCCACTTGGGCGCAGCGGAGGACAGTGCGTGGATTAGGCCACGATGTCGACACTGCTCGTGACATACACGCTCACAACATGTGTTGCCTATTTGTACCCTCTGTACGCGTCGTACAAGGCGCTTTCGGCCACCTCGCGCCGTGGCTCGACGCCTGGCGCTTATCAGTGGCATGCTGGCGCGGACAAAGAAGAGGCGCAAGCAGCAGCCACAGAGCTCAGCGAGCTGGAAACGTGGACGATGTACTGGTGCATCGTGTCTCTATTTTGGCTCGTTGATGCATGGATCGGATGGATGTTCCAGTGGGTGTCTTTGTACGCTCATGCTAGGCTTCTTTTCATGTGCTGGCTGGCCCTGCCTCAAACCCATGGTGCTTCCATTCTTTACAAGCACTACCTCGCTCCGTTTCTCGCCCAACACGAAGGCGACATCGAGGGGCTCCTCGATATGGGGCGCACACGCATGGTAGCCACTCTTTCTAAAACCTTTCAAGTTATTGTGGCTATTGTCATGAGCGAATTTCGACCCGACCCAGAGCCGGAGCCAGCGCCTGAAGGAGCAGCGGATGATGCACCTTTGCCACCTCCTGCATCTGACCATGCATCCGAAGAGCCACCTGACTATTCGGCTGTCGCAGAGCGACAGTCTGATGATGTACCGCCGATCCTTCCCTCTGCCCCGCAAGCCGTGAATTGGCTGGCTCAGCTTGCGCATACGAGTGTTCTTCCTGAAAACGACACTGAGCCTGCCCCAGATCAAGCTACTAAGCAAAGGCTTTTTCGCCGCTTGCGCAAGTAAGTTATACCCCCGAGCAGAGTGCCGCTAAGGTCGCGGCCATGGACACGAGCTGCGTCGGCGTTTGCACGGAACCTGGACGAAACTTGCGCATATAGGCCGTCAAGTACGTAGCTTGTTCTAATGCGGTGCCTTGTGCGAAAAACAAGCTCGGCTGCATCTGCGCTAGAAGCGCGCCGATCACCGTGCCTGAACGGCCAATGCCGGCCGAGCAATGGATCCATGCGGGCGTCGCTGACTCGCCCTGAACGGCATGAACCGCTTCGAGGAGACCACAAAAGCTCTGAACATCCAAGTCACCATGATCGGGCCAGCCGACAAAGTGCAATTGTGTTACAGGGTGCGACATGCCTGGCCTCGATAGCTGCAATCGACGAACACACAGCTTGTCAAGCGCCGCTGCCTTGGTGCCAGGGAATGCTTCAGATGCACTTTCGATAGACAAGAGTGTAACGGACCACGGGCCTATCAGGAGCGGCGATGCCGTATCCCACGGCCAGTATCGATCACTCTTGGGTATACCTCGCTCTTCTAGCGGCGTCAAATTTAGAATGATCCGCGATTTTTGGGTACAAATATGCTCAAAAAATGTCGGGTATGTAGAAGGAAGCGGTGCCTGTGATGCAATGCACGGGAAACCACGCTCGGCATCTGGCAGGGGTGGGATCAGAGAGGCATTGATATAGGGGCCAGGCAGGACAGCGCCATCATAGGGAGCCACATTCGTGTACCGATTTGCCTCTGTATGCACTGCGGCTGCATGGCACGAATATCTCGGATCAGTCCTGCGCAACGCATCGATGCGGTTGAGCCAATCCAGCGCATACGATGCTTCGCCCACCTGGCTCATAGAACGAGGGATGGCGTGGAGGTTTCTCCTCCCTCCATGTCGTCGTACTCGGCGCGTGCCACGACGCAGCCGATGCAGGAGACGGATGTGGCTCTGATGGAAATGGAGCTGCTCGAGCAGAACCAAAGGCGACTTGGAAATCTAACGAGCCGCATGACGACCATCTTGAATGGATTCGATCGGCGTCTTATCCGGCTCGAGAGCAGTATCTTACCGATCCACAAAAGCACGCAACTTCTTTCGCGCATCCATGGGAATGTAGAAGCCGTGCAGCGACATCTTGAGCAACATATACGTCACTATGGCATTGAGATCCAGGACGAGCCCTTCCTACGTCAGGGACCGGATCCGCAGAATCCTTGGGCCTACATGGAAGCCATCCAGCGCGTCGTCAACGACGCGACACCGTCGCAAGGCGCCCCTGCCGACGATGTGATAAGTAAGAGGAAGGCCATCGTTGATATGGCTGCTCGAAAATTAGTGCAGCTTGTGCAGCAGTATGCTGTGTCCGAGCCCATCGATCCGCGCTCGTATCTTGCCAGTCAGATGCCGCACCTATCTGGTGAATGTCTCACGTCGATCAAGGCACTCATTCAGTTCCTTTATACTCTGTCAGACACCCAAAGCAAGTCGGATAATACTTTTCGCCTCGCACTCAAATCGCTGGCACGCGTGCGTGCCTCTTATCTCACATCATCCATGCAAAGCCTTACGCATGCTGTTGTGCAGGCTGCCGACCACGTTCAGTCACAGCCGTCTGACATGCCTCGAGAAGCTCATGTGAAGTATGTTTGTGGCGCTGCCCCTTTTTCCGAATGGCTTCGAGCCCTGGTCATGATGATGGAGAGTGAACAGGCAGCGGTCTCCTCGCTCTTCCAGGGCATGAGCTGGAAGGCTTTGCTGGGCAGCACCCTGTCCCACATCTTCCAACCCATCGTCACGAACATCAACACCCTCTTACCCCGCATCCTGCCAAGACTACAACACGGTCTCCAGGCCCACCGCTTCCTGGCCCTGGACTTTGTGCGCGCAAGTCGCGCTGCTTTGGGTCCCAGCTGTGAAATTTGGAACGGTCTTTTGCAACATACCAAGTGCTCTTCCACCGAACTATCCAGTGCTGTCATATCATCCCAAAAAGACGCAATTCTTTTTTTCCCCGAGCTTCTGCGCGATATCAAGGTCATTCCCGTGCAGCGCGAACACGAAGCTTTGCATGCGGACGTGAGCGACATTGCTCGTTATGGCATAAGGCTGCTTCGCGACCTCACCGACTATCAAGACATACTAACTGTGCTTCTTACCTCAATGGGCACGAAAAATTGGACGTCGGATGCCTCGGATGTATCGCCATTAGCTGATGGCCTATGGGCAGAATATGCACGCGATATGCTCGCTTCCATCGTGTCTTCTCTGGAACGCGCCGTGGCCGGCAGTTCCCAGCCCATGATCGCATCCATCTTTTTGCTCAACAACTATACCTTCTTGCACACCGAGCTACGCAGTATGTCGCTGATCCCCGGCGCCATGTCGGCCTGTGATCAAGTTCTTTCTCGTGGGCTGCGCACAGCGCGCGTATCTTATCTCGAGACGTGGAAGGGGATCATACAGCCCCTTCAGACCGAGCCATCATTCGTACACACCAGTTCCACTCGTCAACACACTGTTCGAACAGATCCTATCCAGGTTTTTTTCGGGCTGCTCCAGAAAATGGAGCAGGTGCACCACACACACCCACTCGTCCCTGGCATCACTGCGTCTGTGCGAGACGACGTGATTCAAATCGTCATGCCCCTGTATGTTACTGCACTAGCCAAACGGCCAGCCGACGCTGGCGTGCGCATGCCCACCGACACCGATATCCTACGCATGATCGAGCACATGTATGCTTCCTAGGTCCGTGCATAGTGTAACATCTAAAGGGCGGCGCTCCTACTCCACCAGGCAGAGTTGACGCCTTCTTGCCCCACCTCCTTCATCCCACGTACGAGCAGGCCTCGTTCCCCCCTCCCTCACCCCTACCCCTCTACTTTGATGACTCCTTTTCCCCTTAGGCTGCGCGCACGATCCGCTGGTCGGACGTGTACGTTATTCAGTGCATGGGTCCTAGCCACCACGTATTCTCTCACACAAGTCCGTGGCGCCCCTGCCTCGACATATCACATCTTGTACGCGCATCATCATCCTCGTAGGGCAGTGATATCGTCGACTCCCAAAGATTCGGACAAACCTGAAAGTGAGCCAAGTGTTTTTTCGCCGAAGAATTCGTTTTTCCCTGTGATCATCGTGGCTCTCATTAGCGTCGGCTTGACGGCGCTGGGTTTGCTCGTGTTTATCCTGCACCAAACGCGCCGTAAACTCGCCAATAAAGGTACCTGCGACGAGGCTGACTCCTCTACGATGGAAAAGTTTGACCATATTCACCCAATTGATCTATCGAAGCCGGCCAAAGTACATCCTATCATGTCCAGCGTCTCGCGCGGCACGCCCATGCGCTTCAGTCCCAACTTCGACTCGACAAAGTACGCGTTCCTGGACATGAACGATGAAAGTTTTGTGCACCGTGGCGGCAGCGAAAAGGCCCACAGTCTGATCCTCGACTCAGACTCAGCCTTTTCTATGGACATTAAGGACACGAGCGACGGGCACAGTTTGCGCCAAAGCGACCTATGTAGACCATGTGTCACGCATGGCTCGCCTGGATGGAATATTCAGGCCTGCGAAGAATCCCACGACGAGGTTCCAGCCACGTCTCGCCCTGACGCTTCCTAGTCTTGGGCCCATCCCCATAGGTATAACACGTGACCTAAGTAGACACTGGACACCTGAACGGCTCGTGACACTGTTCACCATGGATGCAGCACTACAAGATGCTATCAAGAAAGGTAAAACCCTGAAGAAAGTACAGACCAATGACCGATCTGCTCCAACGGTGGCAGGAAATACGTCGGGAACAGCGCCTTCAGGCGGCGGAGGGCCTTCTCCCATGCATGCACGACCTCCTCGGCCACCCGTTGCACCTGGTGGTCCGCCTGTCGGCATCGGCGACATTTTTGCGGCTGGGCGGCCAAAGCTACGGTCCGTTAGTGGCACACCCTCACCAGCTCGATCGGCTCCTACAGTTCGTCCACCACCACCACCACCGCCTGGCCCTGCGCCATCATTGCGTCCTCCGGCGCCGCGTCCACCAACGGCCACCGCCCCCAAACCACCTAGGCCATCTGTCCCTGTGCCACCACCACCAGGCCCCCGTACGACAAAGCCACGTCCACCGGCTCCACCTCCCGCCAAACCACCCAGCTTGAGCGCCAAACCCAAGCCACCGCCACCGCCACGCACACGTGCCCCAGCCAAGTTCTCACAGACCTCTGTTCCCGCGGCACCTCCTGCACCTCCTGCCCCTCCTGCCCCTCCTGCACCTCCTGCACCTCCTGCACCTCCTGCACCTCCTGCACCTCCTGCGCCACCAGCACCTTCAGCACCTCCTGCACCTCCTGCCCCTCCTGCACCTCCTGCACCTCCTGCCCCTCCTGCACCGCCTGCCCCTTCGGCGCCGCCTGCGGCGCCTAAACGGGCAGCACCACCCCGACCTCCTACGACAGCGCCACCCCCACCACCACCCCCAACCCCATCAGTATCAACACCGTCACCCGGCATACCAGGCGCAGGGCTGTTTCCACCCCCACCCGCTTCTACTATGCCTCCGTCTATCTCGAAAGCGATTCCCGCACCTACTTCCATGCCTCCCAGTCAAGCTACCAGCGTGCATGCGTCTTTGCCTGTACGATCTGGCGCGTTTTCCTCCACCACGACAACGACGGCACCTAGAATACCTTCCCCGCCACCCATGGTCGGATCACGTACGTATCCTACGTCCAAAGATTTTCCGCCACCGAGGTCGTTTCCACGTACCACCCATCGCTACCCTAGCGGCTCATCCCAAGGCAGCTCGTTTGACCTTGTCGGCCGTCTCGGTAGCCGGTAAGTTGCTCTTCATATGCATGATTTGTCATATACCTATTAGGCGTGCATGATCTTGTTGTAACACGCGGGCGATAGAATCAGTACGAGCGTAGCTTTTTTGATCAACTCTTTACAGCACACTTGAGAACGACTCGTTTTCGTGTGGCTTCATTGCTTTTTCCCTGCTTACACCATGTCTTCTGACGCAAATGCTGCACCAGCAGCCGAATATAAACAGAAAGAGAACAGCGCGCTCGCTCCAGAGCCTGCCGCTGCCTCCAAGGCAGCTCTAGACGTGGCCTTGGAAGAAAACCAAGTGTCTGCTCCTAACACCGACAACAACGATGAAAGCCAGGCTCGGACTGTGTTCCAAGACCCAGTTCATTTTAATGTCAAGCATCCACTATACAATGAATGGACGATGTGGTTTGACAATCCCTCGCACAAGGGATCATGGTCGGCAAAGGAACGCCGTGAGACGTGGGGTGCCAACCTTCACAAGGTGGTCAACATTAAAAGTGTAGAAGAATTCTGGGGCCTGTATAACAACATTGTGCCACCATCTACGTTGCCTCAGAGTGCCAACTATTATCTTTTCAAGGACGGTATTCAGCCCGCTTGGGAAGACCCTGCTAATGGAAATGGTGGTAAATGGAGCATCCAACTACCCCGTGAAAAGCACCGTAACCAGATCGACAAGCTATGGCTCTATACCATGCTCTCTGCTATTGGTGAAATGCTTGAAGCTCCCTCTTCAGACTCCAAGTTGCCGCAGTCGCGAGAAGATGAACTCGTCACGGGTGTGGTTTTGCAGGCTCGCTCAAACTATTACCGTGTTTCTATATGGACGCGCTACGCTGATGAATGGGACTCGCCTAATTCTCAAGAGAAAGAGGTGACCGAGTCTATTGCCACAGGTCGCCGTCTTTTGGCCTTGGGTCGTTTCTTCAAAACAGAGGTTTTGGGATACCCTCTTGACGCCAAGATTGGCGGAGGCTTCTCTTCGGAAGTCGAGTTCCAGAGCCACAAAGACAGTGAGAAGAAGCGCGGCAAGCGTGGTCTTGTATAAATGATTCACGATACGACGACCATTTGGTCTTACGTAGCACACAATCTCAACTTCCATGAATATAGCTGGATGAGGGGATACGGTGATTATTTCTAAATTTCAAAGATCATTCCATACTATGTTACAAAGACTGAGGTACCACACTAGGGACCTGAATGAACCAAGGATCCTTCACTACCTCATCGGTCATACATCGCATCTTGGGGTCAGGGCAGAGCATCTTCTTCAACAAAGGACGACATTCACGCGGAGACAAATTAGGCAGCGGTCGAGGCATGGCAGAGCCCAAGTACGAATGCACAAATTCTTGGAATGTGGGGTCCGACATCTTCGCCACTCGCCATGGGAGTTCTTGGCACTGCATACAATAGAACACAATGGCAATAGCCCAGATATCGACAAGGCGTGCATCGTACTCCTTCTGCTCAAACTGCTCTGGCGCAATATAGGGCTCTGAGCCACAGAGACCCTTGCTGTAGTGGGTCGATTTTTCCCAGCACATGCGGAAGACATCACTCACACCAAAATCAGTGATCTTGACGTGGCCCTTTCCATCGAGCAAGAGGTTCTCAGGCTTAATGTCGCGATGAGCCACACCCATAGAGTGCAAGTAATGAATACCATTGACTGTTTGCTTAAAGTACGACTCCATTTCAACTTGTTTCATTCCACCTTTCTTGATGGCTGCGTACAAGTCTCCGCCAGGACAATATTCCATGACCTCACACCAGTGCTGATTTTCGTCTTGCACCAAATCCACAGTCTCAACAATGTTAACATGGTGCAACGTAGAAGAAATACAAAACTCTGAAGTGAGTTTTTTCACATAGTCTTTTTCAGACTCATTCTTGCGACGCTTACGGAACTCTTTGACAGCATACATTTGCTCTTTCGACTGATCTCGCTTATAGGCAACACGAACAACAGCCGTTGCACCTTTTCCGATGGCTACGCGCTCACAAGTGCCATACTTTTTCAGAAGACTTGCCACCTCGCCTGATCCCGGAACACTGCTCATGGCGCCTAATCCTTTGCGTTTTTTACCGTCTTTAGTTCCTTTACTAGAGGTACTTCCATCTGAGCGATGCGACGAGCTTTTGCGAGAAATCATAGGATTGTTCATAATCATTTCTCGCAGCGATGCTCCGTGACTCGTGGCCTTAGCCTTCTCCTGCTGTGATATAGAGTTGCTACGGCCACGAGCGTCCAAATCTTGCAAGGCCTTGGAAGTCAAGCGATTTTCAGGTATAGAGTCAATGGCATGGGTCGAATTTTGCCGGTCACGAGCCTTGAAAGAAGGCGTACGACTCAGGGGTTGGCCCGAGTGTGACTTGAGGTGCAGGTTTTCCAGTGAGTCCGTTAGGGCTGATTCATCCGCATCAGCACGAATGGAGCCATTCTTTTGCGCAAAAGATTCTTGGGCTGGAGAAGGAGGTGCACCGCTATTCCGTCTTGACAAAAGTCCTGCGTCCTGCATCGAGGCGGACATACCGTGAATACCAGTATCACGATCATTTGTGTTACTGGCCGACGATCCAGGGAGCATGCGACGGAGAATTCGTAGACTGCTGTTCTCTTTTTCCTTCACCTTGTCATTCTCTGCCGAGATTGGAAACTGCCCTCCCGTGGGTGAAGTGGGCAAAGACGGCGACGTCCGTTGCAGTGTGGCCTTGGTATTAATACCCGCTGGCTGATGAGGCCCAGCTTCCGCTGAAAATGACGCTTTCGAGGGCTGAGGCATGGCTGCCGCATCCCCCTCCTTTAAGCTAGTCCCAATGGACGACGACGTATTGTCAGGACCACCTTCGGTGCTCGGCATGAAAATGTTGTCTGATGATTGGCTTAGACAGGTCTGTCCGTCAAACTACACCCAAAAAGGCAAAGCGTGCGTGATATATGGTCTCCAGATACGCAGTGTACAGTGGTCAAGGTGTGTAGAGGCAAACTCAAAGTGGGCTAGGCACCCGAGTTTTTTTCAGGTCCTCCCAAACTCCCAAGGGCCACCAATAACTGTGGCTGGGTTTTTTGGTATTTGCTAGCTGGCTGCGCCAGCCAGCCACTTTTCCCCGATTCCACGTGACTATGAAACGAGGGATAGAACGCGAGACGGCACAGCTCGCTTGTGTGGAGACCACTCGAGTTGCCACGCGTATGGGACACAAGTACGTCGTGTGAGCTAGAGAGCATTGACTAACCCACACAGTACAATTCTACATTCAAGTATACAGACACCACTTGGTCGTGAGCTTCAGGCACAGGGTGTCACACTGAAAAAGTCATCGCTGATGTACCCCAGTACGTGATAAAACTCGGTGGATCTACGTAGCTAACGGTCGGCAGTCTTTCTCACGGATGAACCGTTCGCCAAGGAGCCACTTGGATCAATGCCAAATCAGTTTCGATGGGGTGTGGAGCGTCTCGGAGAATTTCTAGGACCACTAGTTGAGCGTGGCCTGTGTTCTGTGATTATATTTGGTGTCCCAACAACTAAGCCCAAGGATGAAGTCGGCACTCTTGCTGATGACTGCGAGGGACCTGTTATTCAAGGCATCAAAAAGATTCGTCAGATTTTCCCATCGTTGTATGTGGCGGTCGATGTTTGCTTGTGTGAATACACATCACATGGCCACTGTGGTATTCTGTGTCCAGATGGATCGATCAATAATGACAAGTCCATTGCTCGTCTGTCTGATGTGGCTGTGGCCTACGCAAAAGCTGGTGCACATTGTGTGGCTCCTAGCGATATGATGGACAATCGTATACAGGCCATCCACGAAGGCCTGAAGCGGGAAGGTCTCGCGCATCGCACCTCGATTATGGCATACAGTGCCAAATTCGCATCGAGCATGTACGGTCCATTCCGTGAAGCTGTCGCCTCTGCACCTGCCTTTGGTGATCGCCGGTGCTACCAACTGCCACCCAATGCGCGTGGACTTGCTCGACGGGCCATTCTGCGTGATGTGCAAGAAGGCGCCGATATCGTGATGGTCAAGCCCACCATGCCCTATTTGGATGTTCTTGCCGATGCACGTGAGTTAGCTCCCGATCATCCTCGCGCTTGCTACCATGTCAGTGGTGAATATGCGATTCTCCATGCGGCGGCCAGTGCAGGAGTCGGCGATCTTCGTGCGATGGTCGAAGAGAGTATGACATCGATGCTTCGGGCAGGCGCCACGTTGATTTTAACATACTTTACACCAGAGCTACTTACGTGGTTGGATCATCCTAGGGCTTGTTAAATGTTATTCGTTTGCATCTTCGTTTTCCAAGTCTTTCGGCTCCACAGGTTCTTCATCTTCGCCAAACTGCATGACATTGTCGATGCAAGAAAAAATGAGGTTGATACTCTCCTCGCTCGATAGATCTAGTGGGAGGAATGATACCATACTGTAATCTTCAATCAGTTGCACCACCGCCTGGTTGAGTGCGTGGAATCGCGCATTGTTGAGACTTTCATCCTGATCCGCAAACAGCAACGGATCTGGCTCCATGTACCTCTCTATTTCTCGCCTTTGTGCGTAAGAGAGGCCATTTTTTTCATGTTGTGCGACCAGATCCATTTTTGTCATAATATTGAGGTGAGATATATCGAGATTGATCATGGCACTCATAGCGCTTAGCACACCCGCAAAGTACTTGGCCTTGTCGTCGATGAAATGCGAGTCCAATAAATAAGTAGCACACACGCGAAAATGGAACTGCTGCTGCATCAATTCGACAAAACGCGAAATGACAGGGAAGTGTGTGTATAGCTCTATTTGGCCGGGACAGTCAATGACCAAGTAGTCGTTGTCATACTCGCCCAATTCCGTCTCAAGCCAATCGAGATTATTTAGCAGATAATCGAAGCAGTATATGAGACCACCATTGGGCCCCAAATCCATTTCTTCCATCACATCCTCGAGTGAAATGAGCTCACGAATGTCAATCGTGGGTTCATATTCAAATCGTTCGGCGGCCGGGTCCAGATTGAACAAGTGCATATTGCGACCCAGACTGTGAGCGTGGGCCATCAACGAGGCACAAAATGTCGATTTTCCCGCGCCCGCAGGTCCTAACATCAGTGCAAGGTTCACATACCGGTCACTAGTACGGCATAGCGCCCCATGGCGTACAGAGCCAACGTTGGCGTCATTTTTTCGAGCCTCCACGTGCGTTCTATAGTACAAGTCTACTTGATATATCGCTGCATGGTCAGTCATTGTGCGGCGTACGCTCATAAACTTCTTGTGAAACTCCGTGCCTTTATGTTAGCAGTTGCAAACACGTACGTGTGAGATCGTTGACAAAGCCCCTTTTGCTCAAGGCGTTCTCGTCATTCATGGCCTGATTCCTGAAAATTAAGTCGTCATCCCAGCGTTCCTGAGGTGTATCCAAAGGCTCAGACGCGGTCGGGATCTTGTCACCATGTAATGCTCGCTCCAAATTCAAGAGAGGATTTCCCCTCGCAATTTCCTCTTCTCTCGAGAGTTGTTGCTGGGTCTTTGCTGATTGCTCTTGTCGTTCTTGTTGTTCGCGCCGCTCCTGCTTTACCTTTTCCAGCTCACGAAGAAGAGCCTCTGTATCGTCCTCATCGTCGTCCTCGTCCTCGTCGTCTACCTCATTATCGTCATCGTCATTTGCCGCTGGGATTCTCAAATCCTCGTCATCTGCATCCTCCTCTAGAGTAATTAATTTCGGTTGCTTGGCGTGCGGCATCTCCGCATCAGGATGGCGCTCAACGAACGCACGATTTTCTCCAGCTTCCAGTTCAGCCTTGAGTTCCTGAAGTGACCTTTTCTGAGTATCTCCAGGACGGCGAAACTTCAAGCGTGTGTGTGTGGGCGTAGCATACTTTGACTGAACCTGAGAAATATGCGCTACATCCGCTTTGGCTCGAGCTGGTTCCCACGTTGGACGATGCGCGGACGACATGGTAAATGGACTCGTCGCACGTGAGACGCCCATCCCTAGGACGATCCTCGTCACCTCCACACTTCCAACACGCATGGCGGCCGTGTCACACTTTGTGAGCGAGTTTGCACAGGCGTGCCAGACAAATGACGGCGAGGGGCTTTTTAAATGCATGGCACTAGATGATGAAAGTTTCTATATGCTGCAATCAGCATTACAATCTGTCTCGGTCGGAGATGTTTGTGATAAGGCTTTGTCCCTATCGAGCAGCATGCATACCAAACGATTCACATCTCTCCTACATGACACTCTTGAATACACAAAGTCGAAACCATTCGTCTTGAACGCATACTCACATACAGGTGCGTATGATGCATGGGTGAAAGTATACTCTTCGATGATGTCATGTTTTACGCTGCCGGAGACCGTATGGCTGCTACGTGCTCTCAAGTATGTTGCACTGCAGCTCGTATTGCTCGCTATCCATATGGACAATGGTCCACCATATGGAAAGACTATTGATGCAGCTGGTCGTTTATCGAAAGCAGCTGGACTCGCGGCAAATGACCGTAGTTCCCTGCCTGGCACTTGTACTAAACGAGCCGCCGTGCTCAAGCTCGCCAATCTCAGTTTCCGTGCGTATTTCAAGCTGAGAAACACGCGTTTATGTGAAACTGTGCTTGGATCTGTCAATAATGCCCTTCTTATGAATCGGCAGAACGATGATTCTGACCCAACAGGCGAAGCACTCTATCCGGTATCGGAACGAGTCACGTACCATTTCTACGTGGGCCAAATTCGCTTGCTGCAGCATCGTGTGCAAGTGGCTGCGCAACATCTTCACTGGGCTTTCGACCATTGCACCAATTCGCACCCCCACAACAAGCGCAAAATTCTCATTTCTCTCATGGCTGCACAGCTGATTCTCGGTCGATACCCGCACGCAGTGCTGCTGGATCAGTTTCACCTCAGAGATACATTTGGCCCAATGGTGCATTGTCACAGGCTGGGGCATGCCGTGGGTGTCATGTCCGAATTAGAACGGCACCGCGAGTGGCTACGAACACGGGGGCTATACATGCTTCTACGTGAAAAACTTGTGCTGGGATTGTGGCGCAACTTGTTCCAGCGATGCATGCGACTCAATCCGCATGTGGATGAAGCATCCAACGCACCGCCGACATTGCCACTGGCAATGCTGGTGGGGCCAGCACGTTTGGCGTGGAAGGATAATACACTTTTGCTGGAGGACATGGAATGCATGGCTGCAAATCTGGTGGATCAGGGATTGATGAAAGCATATATTTTGCACTCCAAAAGCATGATTGTGCTGCAGCGTGGGCCTTTCCGAGGCTTTCCGCCCATGTCGGATGTATACCAGGCCTAGGAACTCTCTTCGTTTTCGAATTTTCGCGTGGGAAGCCCACGCTTCAAGGCTGCTGTCCAATCGCGCGTCTCCGTCCATCCTACCAAAATCGCAAAAACTTGGTTGACGGTAAGTACTTTGCGTGCATTGATCTTTTGCCCATCCAGGAAGGAGGGATCGATGGGCAGGCGGGCGACACGTACACCCAGAGCTTCGGCCTTTTTGGCGCAAAGATGCTTGTATCTGTTTCGGTCCACGATACCACCAATTACATATGTTTTGCCAGGTTCCAGTGTCGCGATGGTATCGTCTGTATCAGCCGTGAGATATATGACATCCTGCTTGTCGCATACGGGTAACTGGTCCTTGTGACCGTGCCAAAGGGCTTCGAGCCCGCCATACTCTTGTAGCTTTATGCGCTTCCATCGGCGCCACATCCCAACGCTCTTTACTTCCATATGCTGTCCCACGCGATCCTGAAAGAGAGACGACTCACTGGTGCTGGGCATGCTGGGAAAAGTGTTTGCTCCTCCTTCGGGGGGAAAAAATCCCAAACCGCGTCCCGATATGCGGTCGGCCCCAGTGAATACCACTTCCCGAAAAGGATGGGAACTAGAACGATTCACACCGTACAAGTACCCTAACTGAGCGGCGAGAGAAGTAGTCTCATCCACGGTCATAAGATCATCGAATCCCAAATCAACAACAACGCGCGCGTCAAATACCTGTGCAGGCGGCTTTCGCTCACGATGAACTTCCAAAGATGGATCCTTTTCTCTCGCCTCACGCTCCTGCTTTCGGCGCTCTTTTCGCCTCGCCCGTTCTCGTGTTCGGCGCTCCAGCTTTGTCGATTCTTTCTTCTGTTCGCGCCGTTCACGACGAGCTAACTTCTTAGCTGCAGATTTCGTCATAAGGACCATTTTTCCAGTGACAGGATCGCGCATTTCTACAGGCGGTGCCGTACCTGGCCCTGCATCCTCTCCCATAACGCACGTACTGTGTCAAAAAAGGCTGTGCCTTTTTGTCATCGAACTGTAGCGCGACACAACCTGGGAAACGTCCCATTCCTCCACCTTACTTACCAGCCATGGACCGGCGCGTTCCATGGGGTACATCGTCCGAAGGACACCCTTACGCATACAGGCAAGATATGGCCAATCCGTATGCCACACAGGCTGATATTTGTATGTAAAATATATTAACACCTAGCCTCTTCGCCCTATGGTGATTCTGTGCCTTCGGCACAAGCTTCAGCACAACCTGTCCCGACCGAGCAGGAAAGGGATTATGTGTATTTTCGACGAGATACCAATCATATGAACAAGGCCACGGTAGACGCAGCGAAAAGTGCCAAGATGCGACTCGAGCACTATTACCGCATGACCGTGGACCAAGCTATCGAGCGCAATCAGCGCCGGACGGATCTAGAAAAGCGCTTATTGAACCCGCCGGATGGTATTCCTATTTCAGATGAGCGCAAAGCCCGGCAGCTCGCACAACTCGGTCGACGAGAAACAAGCTTTTTACGGCTTCGTCGAACTAGACTAGGTCTGAGTGATTTCCGAACCGTCAAGGTGATCGGAAAGGGCTCATTTGGCGAAGTACGCGTCGTGCAGAAAGTCGATACAGGTAAAATTTACGCAATGAAAACGCTGCGTAAGAGCGAAATGCTGAAAAAGGACCAACTTGCACATGTGCGCGCGGAGCGCGATGTGCTAGCCGAATCAAATTCACCTTGGGTTGTGCAGCTCTACTACTCATTCCAGGACTCGGCATACCTGTACTTGTTGATGGAATTTCTTCCTGGCGGTGATCTCATGACAATGTTGATTAAATACGATACGTTTTCAGAGGATGTGACGCGATTTTACATTGCCGAATGTGTCTTGGCTCTCGAAGGTATTCATCAGCTTGGCTTTATTCATCGTGACATTAAGCCCGACAATATCCTTATCGATAGAAAGGGGCACATCAAGCTGTCTGATTTTGGCTTGTCGACTGGTTTCCATAAGCAGCATGACAACGCCTATTACCAAAAGCTCCTTGAGGATCCACCGCAACAATCACCTGTACAATCGAACCGGAACTCGGTGGCAGTAAACAGTATCACACTGACACTCAGCAGCAAAGACCAGATCGCTACTTGGAAAGCTAATCGCCGCAAGCTCGCATACTCAACGGTCGGTACGCCCGATTACATCGCGCCAGAGATATTCCTCCAGCAGGGCTATGGTCATGAATGCGACTGGTGGAGTTTGGGCACCATCATGTTCGAATGCTTGTGTGGCTACCCTCCTTTTTGCTCGGAGAATGCACACGATACGTACCGCAAGATTCTGGCATGGCGCGAGACGCTGCAGATCCCTGACGATATCCATTTGAGCCCTGAGGCTGAAGATATGATTTTCCAATTGATTACAGCGCCAGAGAAGCGCCTTGGACGAAATGGAGCCCAGGAAATCAAGGACCATCCGTTCTTCGCAGGCGTCGACTGGTCGACCATTCGCCAAATTGATGCGCCGTTTGTGCCACACCTCTCTAGTGTGACAGACACGAGTTACTTCCCTACCGAGGACTATCAAGATGTACCCGACGTGCCTGTTGGCGCTGATACAGATGTGGGTGCGAAAGACTTGGCATTCCTTGGCTACACGTTCCGGCGATATGAAGCAAATGAAAGCGCCCTGTAGTCTGGAACGAGCAGCGTGTCGTATATACAAGTGCATGCCCCGCGTAGTCGTTCGCTGGAAACACGTGATTGGCCAACCAAGTTCTGGTGCGTGGTCTAGCACCAGAAAACCTAGGGTGCGTGCATGCACTGCTAGACTTGCAGTATTTGGAAATAGAAACGTGGGCGCCTGATACTTCTCTTTCCCCCACAACCATTACCCATGTTTGCCCTTCGTTCTGTGGCCAAGGGCCGTGGTGTGTGGTCTTTCCCCCTTCGAGCGCAGGCCCTGTCCGCAAGTGCTCGTCGCGCGCTCGCGACGGCATCAGGTGCGGATGATGTATTTCATCTGGAGACGCCGCGCGAAAGTGAGAGTGTCTTTACTGCTCAAGACACATTTCTGCGCCGTCACGTTGGCCCTCGCCCCGAACAAGTTAAGCACATTCTCAACACGCTAGGATATTCGTCCATGGACGAGTTTGTTCGCAAGACTGTGCCGGAAGAGGTCTACCTTCCTGAGAGCAGTGCCGACGAGCGCTTCCTGCCGGCTCTGTCCGAGTCGGAGCTAGCCAGGCGCGGTAAGGAATTGGCTAGCCAAAATAAAGTGTTCCGATCGTACATTGGAATGGGCTACCATAACACTCAGGTCCCTCCTGTGATCATGCGCAATGTGCTTGAAAACCCTGCATGGTACACAAGCTACACACCTTATCAGCCCGAAATTTCGCAGGGTCGTCTCGAGTCTTTGCTCAACTACCAGACGATGGTCAAGTCGCTAACTGGCCTTGACATTTCTAATGCGTCTTTGCTTGATGAAAGCACGGCAGCCGCTGAAGCAATGATTCTTGCTCTAAACAACACTAAAGACAAAAAGCGCAAGGTGTTCCTTGTTGATGAGAAGGTGTTGCCCCAAACTTTGTCTGTACTAAAAGGTCGTGCCCTTGGCTTTGGCATTGAAGTCGTCCAGGCTCCGCTGCATTCAGACGGTAAGAGTGCCTTACCTGCGGATCTAAAGGACCGTATCATGGGTGTGCTGGTGCAGTACCCAGACATGGACGGCTCACTCGTAGACTGGGCGCCTCTTGCGAAAGAGGTGAAGCAGGAGGGTGGTCTCGTTGTGGCTGCAACTGACCTGCTTGCTCTCACGATGATCAAGCCACCGGCTGAATGGGGTGCAGATGTCGCAGTCGGCAACGCCGGTCGTTTTGGTGTCCCGCCCGGCTACGGTGGACCGCAGGCGGGCTTCTTTGCTGCATCCGATGCGCTTAAGCGTCGTATGCCTGGTCGCCTAATTGGTGTGAGTCGCGATGTGACGGGTCGTCCAGCTTATCGCCTAGCGTTGCAAACGCGTGAGCAGCACATTCGTCGTGAGAAAGCCACTTCGAATATTTGCACGGCTCAAGCCCTGCTTGCGAATATGTCGGCTATGTACGCCGTGTACCATGGCCCTCGTGGTCTTCGCCGTATTGCTGCCAAAGTGCATGCTCTTACGCTCGTACTTAAGCAGCAGCTTCAGGCTCTGGGCATTAAGGTGCTCAATCATGATGCCTTGTTTTTCGACACACTCACGGTCGAGGCACCCGCTACCGAGGTGCACGAGGTTGCAAGGGCCAAAGAGATCAACTTGCGACGCATTACTGAAGACCGTGTGGGTATCACGCTAGACGAGACGGTGCGTCTGGAAGACCTCGCTGATGTGGTGAATGTATTTGCACGTGTTCTCTCCAAGCCGGAGCTGAGTGCCCAGGACTTAATGACAACGGCTTCGAAGCAGGGCCTTTCGAGCGCATCGCTGGACCAACTAAACGTGCACCCCAATTTCGCTCGTACCTCATCCTATTTGACCCAACCGGTGTTCAACGCCTACCATTCAGAGACGTCACTGTTGCGCTATATCCACGCGCTCCAAAACAAAGACCTTTCCCTCGTGCACGCCATGATCCCACTGGGCTCGTGCACAATGAAGCTAAACAGCACCTCGAGCATGAACATGCTCTCGTTTCCCGAGTATCATGCCCTGCACCCTTTCGCCCCAACGGAACAGGCCGAGGGATACCAAACTCTCATCAAGGAACTGGAGCATGACCTGGCCCTACTGACGGGTTTTGCCGCTGTATCATTGCAGCCCAACTCTGGTGCTCAGGGCGAGTTTACTGGTCTGTCTGTGATTCGAGCCTACCTCGCTGCTCACGGCCAGAATCATCGCCACATATGTCTGATCCCGACTAGCGCACATGGTACAAACCCTGCTTCAGCTGTGATGGCTGGAATGAAAGTAGTGCCTGTCAAGACGCTTCCAGATGGAACTATTGATCTCGATGATTTGCGTGCCAAGGCAGAGGCCAACAAAGATGTGTTGGCAGCCAGCATGATCACGGAGCCCGGAACCACAGGTATCTTCTTTTCCAAGATTAAAGAGGCCATTGACATTGTACACGAGTTTGGTGGTCAGGTGTACCTTGATGGTGCAAATTTGCAGGCTCAGGTCGGCGTGACGAATCCATGTATTATGGGCGCTGATGTGACGCATCTGAACCTGCACAAGACATTCAGCATCCCACATGGCGGTGGTGGCCCTGGTGTCGGTCCGATTGGTGTCAAGGCACACCTTGCTGCCTACCTACCCGGTCACCCTGTCGTGAAAACAGGCGGTGAGCACGCCATTGAGCCGGTGTCGGCAGCACCTTGGGGCTCGGCTTCTATTCTGACCATTGCTTGGGCCTACATCCGGATGCTTGGTTGGCACGGTATCCGCACATCAACCATCATGTCCTTGCTGAACGCTAACTATGTCAAGAATCGTATTCAACATAAGTACAAGGTCAAGTACGTCGGCAAGCACGGCAACGTGGCCCATGAGCTTTTGGTTGATGTGGCCGAATTCCAAAAATGTGGCGTTCAAGTCATGGATGTGGCCAAACGTCTCATTGACTATGGCTTCCATCCCCCGACATGCTCATGGCCTATTTCGACTGGTCTTCTAATCGAGATTACGGAGAGCGAGCCATTTGAAGAAATTGAGCGTCTCGTCGAGGCTCTGCTCTCGATCGCCGATGAGGTTCAAGAAATCAATGATGGTAAGCAGCCCAAGGATGTCAACCTGCTCAAGATGGCTCCGCACACCATCGAAACGCTGACGACCGAGAAATGGGACCGCCCCTACTCCCGTGAGCGTGCCGCATTCCCGGTGCGAGCACTACGTAACAACAAGTTCTGGCCGCCTGTGTCGCGCGTCGATGACGCTTACGGCGACCGTAACTTGGTCTGCGAATGTGGCGACGTAGAGTCGTTCGCCTAGATTCCCCCTTCCCCCCTTCATTAAGACGAATCCGAAAAGTTCAACCCACGGACAATGACTATTTAGCTGTGACCTAATATAGTAGTATCTTCAACGATCATTCCTACACATCAGCCAGATGACCCTTGTTCTTGCGTGCAGTCGTCATGGCGGCAATCACAGCGGAGCCCGCACCAGAACCATCCTCAGCCTGTCGCGTCTTGATCTTCTTAGCTTCCGGACCGAGAATATCAGCCAACGCACCGTGCAAGCGATCGGCAAAGTGGGGGTACTTGCAGTAGAGGCTGCCATCAACGCCAACCGTACAGCCCTCTTCAAGCAGATTCTTTTTCTTCACGATCGCAGCGATACCGCATGCACTTAGGCGTGCCGAGCGTGTACCGATGAGCTGAGCCACACGGCGGAAAAACTGCCGTTCATCCAGATCCGTTTCCAGACTAAAGAAGTACTTGAATAATCCCATGACTGTCAACAGCTCTTCCGTCGAGTCTGCCTCAATTAGCGACAAAAATGCAGTGTCAAAGCAAAATGGTTTCTCAATCTTGTATGTTTCTTGACCAAGGAATAAGACACCCTCATATACCAAGTCACAAAGAATCAATCGGAAAATCTCGCCCAGGTACATACCAGCGATCATCTTCTCGAAGGTCTGTTCGTGCGGTTTGTTAGACGTAAGGTCGATTTCCTCGTCGTACTTGGTCCTCACGCTGGCCAAGTACTTGTGTTCATACGAATCAAAAGCACCGTATTCACAATTGATAGCCATTTTCTCATGCGGTGGCAAATTTAAATGACGGAGCTTGGGAATCTCCGACACATCTTCCATATAGGCCGCATTACAGCCCGTACCGAAAATGCAAGCAATCTTGGTGTCGGGCTCGACATAGTTGGATGCGATGAGCGTGCCTGTCGTGTCGTTGATGATCGAGCTGAGTTTGACAGGAACTGCGGCATCGCGCAGACCCTGGCGCAGCATCTCAGCACAATCATGTCCTTCTGTTTCCGGATTACCGAAACCCTTGGTCCAGCGGATAAGCTCACCGTGATCAATACGCTTTTGAATGGTGGGGAAACTGAACGTGAACCCAAGTGACAGGTGTTCATCCAGATGGTCGCATGAGCCATATTGCTTCTCCAGGAACTCACGGATGCACACACCGAAGTAATCAAACAGCTTCTGGCCGCTTTCATGCTTGTGGTTTTCTTGGATACGGAACTTGGTTTGATTCAGTTCAAAGGTTCGGTCACCGTTCAGCTTGACCAAGCACGTACGCAGGTTGGTACCACCCATGTCAAGAGCCAAAAAATCTCCTTTCTCTTCGCCAGTGGGCCATCCGAAAACGAATGTAGGAAGCATGGGCACAGCTTGACCCTCCTTCTCGAGACCCTCGCCCAGGACACGTACAAAGTTGTCTGTGATTTCCTTGAGCGCTTCATTCGATACGGTAAGGAGCTTTTCAAAGTGTTTTTGGTACTCTTGCAAAACATCTTCCCTAGCAGCAGGCCTGTCGAAACACAAGCTTCCACGGCTAAAGATGGTTACATTATTGTCTTCGGTTTCTTGTTGCTGCACCATACTGAATGATACGGTATGAACGGACCACGCACGCTTGTGGCGCCCCATGCTCAATAGGCTCATTTGGACTTCGGCCGATAAAATTAAACAACGCTATGGGTCCAATAATGTGCCTGCGTTTAGGTCAAGCGGCGCTCAGTGTTGCGCCGGCCGTTTACAAAGTTGGGCGATTCCAGCGTGACCTCGGGGCTACCGAACAGAGCACGGTCAGCGGCTTCAACACCAAGCATGAAAGAGTGGTCCTGATTACCCACTTCGTATTTCCACGAGCCGAAGCGACCACGGCTCAGGATATCAAACTGATCCAAAAGCGTAGGAAGAATCTCCTGTAGACCAGCATCACGCTCTAGGCTGGGGGTAGGATAGCCAGGCGTAAACTTGCGATGGTATGTACTGACAATTTCGCTGTCGGGGAGAAGGAGCTGTGTATTCACGCAGCCTCGGATTGTATCCTCCAACAACTTGTCGTTGTCCACAGGCTTAAGATGGGACTCAGAAACTTCCATCATCAACGACCAATAAGGACCCTCCTTGGCCTCCGATGATGGCGTGCCGTGCGCGGGGTCAGCGTATTGCAGCGTTGGAAGCTTGGCGTCCTTCTGAGGGCAGTTGTTCGGGCTGTAATTAGAGAAGATGGTTGCACGATAAAAGGGACAGTCATCCTCAGGGAAGTACAGCCAGCACTTATCGCCAATACGGTTGGGCAGCTCACCACGGATACCAATACCAATGACGTGAGTCGAGGAATAGACGAGCTTCTCAGTCACAGACTTCTGTAGCCGCTGCTTCAAGTCACTGTCAATACCTTCGAGCGTGTTCACAAGGTAGTCCAAACCCATCGTAGACACGAGGTGCTTGTACTTGATTGACGAACCATCACTCAGATATGCCGTGTGCGCAGCAGCGTCCACCTTGAGTACTTTCTTCTTGAATTGCAGCTTTTCCTGAGGCAACGTCTTTGAAACAGCTTTCCAAATGCCACCGGTACCATCACGGGCAGGAAACTTGAACGTGGCATTGGGGCCCCAGTTGCCAGCAATTTTCTTGTTCAGAGTGTTGGAAACGACGAGTTTCAGGTTGGGTGCGGCCACTCGTTCGCCAAGCCACTTGCACTGCATCATAGTTGTTGGCACAGCCCACACTTTGAAATTGTATGGACGCATAAACAGATCAGCAATACCCTCGCCCATCATACGAATAATCCATTCGTCAAATGTCTGGGGGGGCTCTTTGGCGCGAATACGCAGCTCAGCAGCATCAATCATGCCATCAATGGCCTTCACCTGATCATCAGTTGGAAGCATCGAGATGTTGTTTTGGTACGGGTACGGCACCCACACATTGCGGCTGCGGACGTACGAAATACGCTGGTGCTCGTACCAGTCCTCTTTGTTTGGGAGAGCCTGGGCAAGTACATCATCAAAATAGGCATAGTGGGAGAAAATAACATGACCACCCACATCGAAAAGAAATCCTTCCTTTGTTACATCTGTGGAAGCAAGCCCACCGGCCTCTTCGTTGGCATCCACAAGCGTCCAAGATCCAAGATTCTGTGTCCGATTAGAAATAAACGCAAATACGTACAAGTTGGTTGAGACGCTTAGCAGCACCCAAACCAGTTGGACCTACAAGGGTTAGTTGTCCTGATCCGTACTGCAGCGCATACCTGCACCAATCACTAGAGTATCAACTTGTTGAGATGCCATAGTAAGACAAAGAGGTGGCCCAGCATCCGGGAGCGACGCAATGCACGATCATGCACATGAGGCTCAGACCACGTGGTCAGTACATAAGCCAGGCAACAAGATGCTGCCAGCAGCTCTCCCGCGTGGCCCTACGGTGAGTAGCCAGAACTATATGGATCACGTGAGCACGTGACTAAGGAAGGCCGAGCGAGCGCAAGTTGTAAGGTAGCTCCTAGGAAGCTCTCCCTCGTCTCGCCACGAACCGTCAAGAGTACGTGAACGTGACGCTTGGTTCGAATTCTAACGCTCATAACAGATGGTGAACGTTCCAAAGACCCGCAGGACATACTGCAAGGGTAAGACGTGCCGGAAGCACACGTATGTATACAGCATGGCCGAGTGGCAGTGACTAACAAGCGACAGTCCCCACAAGGTGACCCAGTACAAGACCGGTAAGGCGTCCGAGTTTGCCCAGGGTAAGCGTCGTTACGTCCGTAAGCAAAAGGGTTACGGTGGTCAGACCAAGCCTGTCTTCCAAAAGAAGGCCAAGAGTACGTATATAATTGTCTTGATTTCCTTACTAACCTTTTAGCAACCAAGAAGGTTGTGCTGCGTCTGGAATGCACTGTGTGCAAGTACCGCTCGCACCTTGCCCTCAAGCGCTGCAAGCACTTCGAGCTTGGTGGTGAAAAGAAGACGAAGGGTGCTGCTTTGGTGTTCTAAACGTACCTATTTATATTTGTGTACTTTTGGACGCTATGCATGTTGGCGGAATGTGTATGATTGAGTCGCTACATATGTTTATACTGTAGCTGTATCTCCTCTATTCCTTGCTAGCAAAAAAAATGATATCTTTCATGCACTATCGTGGCTTTGTGCGCGAGGGTATCGTGCTCTACAAACTAATAGGGCCGCGGCGGCGGACCACCGCTCCCTCGTGGTGCGCTTGGATTGTACCATCCATAGTCTTTTGGACGGCCATATCCTGTACCAGTGGAAGGTGCGGCAGGAAGGCGTGGTAACGGTGGATATGCCCCACTGCCACCCAGTCTTGGTGGTGGTCGTGGCGGCATGCCTGTCGGCACAGCCATCGAGCCGTGGGGTGCAGCAGGCGGGCGTGATTGCATACCACCAGGCGGTATGATAGATGGAGGAGGACGAGTCATTATAGGGGGGCGACCCACAGGATTCATGGGCATGCCATTATGAGGCGCTCGCTTGTTGCGGTCAATTTCTTTGGACGGCAGGTATTTAGGCAAGGAGGCCGGGTCAGCAGGAAAGGGCTTGGTCCAGAACCATTCATGTTCAAGGGCTTCTGCTGCCGTCAGTCGTTTGGCTGGATCCAGTACAAGTAGACGATCAATTAGATCAGCACATTCTCGGCCACAATCGACCACCGTCGTGAAATGTTGCTTGACTACTCGTGGATGACGACCAAAGTCGTGACGGCCGATGATATTCGGATTGTTGTCAGGACGGCCAGATGGTGTGGCATTCTTCACACCTGGAAGCTTAGACCATCCCGGGAAATTATCGTCGTTGGGTGAACCACATAGCGCGGCAATCAATTCAAGCTGGTTCATCTCCGACGTGCCTTTGAAAATGGGCTTGCGTGTGATCATTTCTGCCAAGATGCACCCAACACCCCACATGTCAATGGCTGGCCCATAGTTTCGTTGGCCTACAAGCAGTTCTGGGGGGCGGTACCAACGCGTAACGACCATTTCCGTGTAATTGTGTGTACTAACCCATCCACGCGTGCGCCAAGCTTCATCAAAGTCATGGAAGGGACGAGCTAGACCAAAATCAGCAATTTGCAGTTGACCATTGTTGTCAATCAGCAAGTTGGCGGCCTTCATGTCACGATGCATAATGCGATTCTTGTGTAAATACATCATGCCTTCGAGTAGCTCGCGCATATATAGCTTGATTTGGTTCATGGGAAGTTGAACATTAGGGTTGTCTAACAACCCATTCAAGTCATGGTCCATGTACGGCTCCACCATGTACACCTCTCCCATTTTTCCGCGCTCTGAAGATGGCTTGTATGCCATGTCGATTACAGACACGATATGGGGATGTTTAAGAGCCTTGAGCAACTTGATCTCACGTAGGGCAGTGATGGGAAGTCCGTCTTTAGCATCATATATGGTGACTTTTTTCAGCGCAACACTGCGACCCGTAGATAGTTGTTTGCCTTGCTTTACCTCTCCAAATGTGCCCTGCCCCAATTTGACTGAGACTTCGTACGCATGCACAGGACTGCAACCTAGAAATGAACGCTCCGGGAGTGAGACCGGTTTGGCACGCTCACGCCTCGCTAATGTACCGGGGCGCGGACCATTGCGTACTTTCACAGGCGTTTGGAGTTGAGGACGCGATGGAGGCGGTGGACGCTTGGGCGGTATCAAGCACGGCTGCGACGGTTGATGATGATCGCGACGAGTGTCACTACGACGAAAGTCGTCACGACGCAAATCGTTTCGAGGGGGCCACCGACGCTGATCATCGCGCGGGGGACGTTGTCTTTCTTTCCAATTACGCTCCAACTCATCGCGACGCGAGTCACCACCATTTGCATCATCCAAGTAATACGGCGCAGGACGTGGCCGTTCGTACGAGTATTCGCGCCGTGAGTACGGCCGATCCTCGTCGTAGCTCCAATTTCGCTTTCCGCGATCATCTCGAGATCTATCCGCCCAGTCCTCTGGGCGTCTGCGGCCATGAGGTGGACCGTCACGAATTCGATCTATGAGCGGAGCAGACCGAGTGGGTGAGCGTCGATCGCCATACACACTGCCTCCGGTGCGAGGGGGTGGAGATCGAGACCTGCTGCGCTCATCATATGTTCGATTTGAGGTCTCTTCACTGCGTGATGGACGTGCTTCAAGCTGTGCATTGGACGATGATTCGTCTCGTTGCATGCTGATCGTCAAGGTGCACGTTGGTAGGACGACGAGCGAGTTGCGTCGAGGCACGTAGTCACGTGGCCCTATCCACGCTTGCGGCTAGGCAACTTATTGGAACCATCGTATACTTGGCTAGTGCACCGCCGATTCACGACGAATCGGATGTCGGGCAGTGGGTTCCGCGATGCATTCCGGCCGCGTGATACAGATTCAGCTCGGAAACCCAAAAATCCAAACGAAGAAGTGAATCCGAATGTACCCCTTTATATGGCTCAGACGCCATGGTATTTGGCTAGTGGTGGCAACGCATCTTTAGAGCATCAGCGCAAGCCTGTCCAGAGCGGAAAGGCAGTTGCAGGATTAGATGACTGGTACAAGCGTGGAATTGCAACTTCAACTGCAACACGTTTCCGTAAAGGAGCATGTGAGAACTGTGGTGCCATGTCGCATAAGACGCGCGACTGTCTGGAACGACCACGCAAGCGCGGAGCGAAATGGACAGGCAAGGATATTAAACCTGATGAACTGACAGAAAATCTTGACCATCTTGATTACAACTACGATGCAAAACGTGATCGCTGGAATGGATATGATCCCGCGAGTCATATGGCTGTCGTTGAGCGTTTTGAGGCCGTGGAAGAGGAGCGTCGGCGCTTGCGTGAAGAGGCGCTTGATGCGCAGGCATCCACAGACGTCAATATGGCTAAGAGAATCGCCAAAAAAGAAAAAAGCCACCGGCACCATGATGACGATTTTGACAGCAGTAGCAGCGACGATGATGATGACGATAATGAAAAGTATGCTGAAAAGGCGAATATGGTCGGTCAAAAAATGGACTCAGACAAGCGCTTCACGATCCGTAATCTTCGTATTCGTGAAGACCGGGCCAAGTATTTGTATGATCTTAATGCAGATTCGGCAGCGCATTATGACCCTAAGACACGGTCTATGCGAGAAGCGCCATTGCCTAACACGTCAGTGGAAGAGCTCAAGTCGGGAAGTGACGCTTTCGAGCGTGCTTCTAATGGACCAACGGATGTGAAACAGATGCAGATGTTTGCTTGGCAAGCTGAGCAACGCAGTGGTACATTGCTTCATATGCAGGCGAACCCCACAGATCATGAGCTCCAATTCAGACAGGCTCAGCAGCGGAAAGAGCAAGAGGCCAAGGAAACTAAAAGTAGTATCTTGGAAAGGTATGGTGGAGCTGAACATCTGGATTCAATACCAGCAGAATTGCGCACAGGTCAGACAGAAGCATACGTCGAGTACAGTCGCACGGGTGAGATTATACGAGGCCAGGAACGCGCCAAGCCACGCTCACGGTACGAAGAAGACGTCCATGAAAATAACCACACAAGTGTGTGGGGCTCATGGTATGATTTGGAGCGCGGCCTTTGGGGCTACCAATGCTGCCACAATACGTTGCGTCGCTCTTACTGCACGGGCGAGGCCGGTAAAGCGGCAAATGCAACAGCTGTTCTATATTAGTTTAAGAGGCGCTTCTGCGCGTCCGATACAAGCTGGTCAATGAGAGCGGAATGCTTCTTTGTAATGTCCTCCAGCTACAGAGTTAGCATGTATATACCACATACCTTCTTTGCTTCTCTTTGCGAATCATTTTTGCTTAACAATTTATTATCCATATCATGTTTCATGTGCTTCTGTGCAGCCTGACGTACCGATCTAAGCTTTGTCTTGGCATGGTCGCATTCCTTTATACACCTTTGTAGTAGCATTTTACGCGTTTCTCCTGTGGGTTTAGGGACATGAACGATCATGACATCTTCTTCATCAGGCATAATTTGAGGCGCCAAGTCTCTGCCTAATGCATAAACAGCCTTCTCGATGTGCTTTAACGAAGAAGAATCAAACGCTGTGATGACAAGGACATCGTCACGGACTCCCACTGTTGCATAGTCGTGCAATGGCGTGGGCTTCACACCCTTGCCTGTCGATACACGCACATCATCCAAAATAGATGCATCAATACGCCCAAGAGAGCCAACCATAGATCGGACAGTCTCGCTACAATGTTTAACAGCACTAAACATCTGGGTGACGACTCCATCAAGATCTAATTGTGGCGTCACGTCCATAGGCTCAGTATTCTTGACAGTGCTGTTGCCACCTTTACTTTTCTTCAGAACAGCATGAGAGGAAGACAGGAGGCGTGCAGTGCTTGGGTATTTCGGCATAATCATCGGGGCCCGTGCAAGTATTCTGGGAACATGCTGTGTGATAGCGACATGGAAGAGCTTCAAGAGACGCTGCGACATGCTCTAAATTTAAAAAGGAGAGAAATAAGTGGAATTGGGCCGAATTTTTCCATACAACCGGTTGGGCTACATTACCTACGCATGTAATGGTCTAGACACTTTAGAGGCAATTTGAGTCCAGGAGGGGTATTACATTACATATCGTTTCCATCTAATCATAGTCTTCGTCCTCATCCAGCGTGCGTTTCACACCTCGCGATTCACCAGTATCCGCTTCACCCATAGACGTATCTTCCACATCATTCGCTGACACATCAGGCTGCGCAACTGACTGCCCCACGACAGGTGGCTGAATCACTGAGTCTCCAAACTCAGGTTTGGGCGGTGGGTCTGGCACAATAGCAAAATTGAGATTTGTGAGACAATGCTCGGGCGGAGGAAGACGGATGCCGTACCGGTTGGATACAGGTGGTAATGGTACACTGTTTAAGGTTGTGGCGAGTGAAAGCAGCATTTCCTTGGGTGGTGGTTGCGTAAAACTGTAATTGACACGACTCTGGATAGCCAGTTGCACATCATCAATCGAGACACTGCTCCCACCTTGCCGTGATGAAGCATGATCGGAATACACTAGTGCATCTTGTAGAACTTGGGATGTATATCCTGCTTATAAGTAAAGAGTCACATACGGTGTGCAAATTCAAGTAATTGTACCAAGACAGCTGGCTCAGCATCTTCGATACCCATGCTCGCGAGGATGAGCGAGATCAAGCGTGCATCGCGAGGCACAGGTGCTGATTTTGGTTTTTCATCACGACAAGCGGTATCAGTTCTGTCAGTCGACATGATATGTTTGTCGTTGCGGGCACTCGCGACGATCTCCAGGTAAATCGCTTACAGATTTACCGCGGCTGGGCGCAATCTCTGACTTATTTCCACGAGCATTAATTCCTCTATTTCCACAAACTATTGGATCTTGTAATTGTCTGCCACAAGTAGCGCTTCGTTCGAGAATGGCTGCTGAGCCCCCGATCGAGTATCGAAAACCTGAAGAATTTGAAGTGGCAGGAGTGTTTGCTCAGCAGAAAAGTCGACAGAGACAGGGAAAAACACGTCGGCAGAGTCGGCACCATTTGGCACTGACAACTCAAGGCTCGCCGAAGCATTCAAATCTGAGACGCTAGGCAGGCGCCAAAGGACGCGACTGTTGGTTGGATCGACCTCATATAATCCATTCTCCGGTTCAGAGACTTCTGGAAGCACACCAACGGGCACGGGAATAGCAAAGACCACATCTGACAATACAAGGGAAGTGTTTTCCAGCTGGTATTCAATAACGACTTCACTTGCGCCATCGCCTGATGGATTTACCCACACGGTGATCGAAAGAGGCAGTACTGATTCGTCTTTTGTAACAGCACGCCATCGAAGCACGCCCACTTGCTGATTCACAGGGAACTCCCTCTTTGGATCGCGCAGCGCGATCTTGCGCTCAGAAGCCCAAGGCTGCTTATCGACGTGAGGGTGTGTCCGGTATTGCACTTCAGCACCGCCAAACCGCTCTTGAGCATCCATCAAGATGCTCAGACGAGTTGATGCAGGATCTGTGATTTTGAGAAGAAGATCTCCCTTTACCTCAAGAGTCTCGAGACCGCCATCACGATTGCCTGTAGCAGACACGCGCTCCTTGACCATGAAATGCACTTGGTCCGAGACAGGTTCAGTAGGCGAGACAATAGGCGCAGGTTGCGTATCAAGTGCCGATGGAACTTCCGGGATGACAGCAGTAGGTACTTGAGTTTCTAGTTCATGATCATATGCCTGTTTGGGTGCATCAGATTGTTCCGGTTGATAAATGCTCTCTGACTGGTGGTAAGAATCCTGCGAATGATACACTTGTTCAGGGTCATATCCCACGCCCTCGTACGTGTTATGAGGTTGATAAGGTTCTCCTGGTCGATCAGCCTCTTGTGGCTGGTAAGCCTCCTCGGATTGATAAACCTCTTCGGGCTGGTAGGCTTCCTCAGTTTGGTAGGCTTCCTCAGTTTGGTAGGCTTCTTCGGGTTGGTAAGCTTCTTCAGGTTGATAAACCTCTTCAGGCTGGTAGGCTTCCTCGGACTGATAAGCTTCTTCAGGTTGATAAACCTCTTCAGACTGGTAGGCTTCCTCGGGTTGGTAAGCTTCCTCAGGTTGGTAAGCATCCCCAGGTTGGTAGGCCTGCTCAGGCTGGTAAGCTTCGTCGGGCTGGTAGATTTTGTCGGATTCGAAAATCTCACCAGAGTCGTAGGTTTTCTGTACATGGTCTTGCTCTCCATGGTAAAGCTCCTTTTCATAGGGGTTTTCCGATTCATAAGGCTCAGGCTGGTGAGCACTTTCAATAGACTGAGGCTCATACAAAATTCCAGCACGTGTGGGACCATCTTCGTGTGCATTATCGACTGCCTCTTCATTGTAGACAGTTTGGGATGCCTGATCAGGCACCTCGTTGAATTGCTCCTCAGTCGACCCAGCAACTGCCCAGGCGTCTTGTGCTTGGTGTACTACTGATGGCAGATTTACCGTGGGAAGCACAGACTCTTCCATGAGTGATTCAGTTGGCGCTGAAACTTGTGTCTGTACCGGTATACGGGCTTTCTCTTGTTCTTGAGCTAATGAGCGTTCGTGAGACAGAGGTGCATGCGCACGAACCTTCTGTGGTGCGTTAGTTGCCCGTTCAGCTTTGCGAGCAGGTGCTACTCCAATGTTGGGCTTTTGCTGTTTTGGAGCAGGTTTAGATGCCAAGGCTGCCGCCTGAGGAGCGGTCTTTTGTACAGAGCCCAGGATAGCTGAGCCCTTCGACTTCTTGCCGAGCGACATGCCCTTGCCCTTTAGGGGTCCTGCCTGTGCGGGACTTGCTGTCTCGATGGTGTCCTGAAGTCCATACACTGGCGCCGATGGCACAGCTTCGTACGTGCGAGATATGGCAGACATATCACCACCAAGGCCAGAATGATTACGTCGAGCGGCATCACGGCGTTGCATTTCGAGCTGACGCGCGCGGCGCTTGAGTTCCTCTTTCGCCTCAAGTTCCTTGTTTCGCTCAATAATCTCATGAATACGCTCCTCATGACTGTCCATCTCAAGCATCGTGCGGACCTGTGACAGGGTGACATTCTCTCGGTAGCCCAGCGATACGATTTCATCGAAAGCCTCAAGGATCTCGAAGCACGACATGAGAATATCTTGCTCATCCAGCGAGTGACATCGATCACTCACAGCCCGCGCGAACAAGTGCAACGTGTCAATGTCCTGTAGCATATTCGAATGCTTTGTGGTGATCAGGATCATGTACAAGTCTTCAAGCGGCTGGTACACGAATCGCACGGTATCCGTCTCGACAAAAGTGTGCTGAGAACCAGAGTTGATGAGCTTGGGGAATGAGGCTAGTAGCGCCTCAATTCGCGAACCGGCCATCTCACGGAATTGGCGAGAGATGACCGCTGACATGTTAGCATTATCACACAGCACTATCACATACGTTTTCCACCACGCGTAGCAATCGAAGCTGCAAGAAGCACCTAGTCACGTTAGTCTTGAAATATTCGTCGTCCACGTACCATTTTATCTGTGGTGCTCAAAGCACGCCTGGGACTGTGGAAGTTCCGTAGTTGGCAGTGCGAGAGAGATGTCGTGTCGCCCGCTATCACGTGACGACAACCACGCATTGGCGCCACCTAATGAAACAGACGGTCCATGCACGCGAAGCGAAGCTGGTGTATGGGAATCTATTAAATGGCTACTTCCCGTACGCCCTCACGGGTGATGATGCGTACAGAGAAACTGCCTACGTCAATCACAAAACGCGTGCGCATTTCATTGATACATTGTTTTAGCAATTGCAAGCCCTCTTCCAAAGACATATCAGGACGATGGTAGCGATCCATGGTAGAGAGCGTCAGGTAGGAAGCATAACCATGTGCAGCAAAAGGCACCTGAACAAGTGTACCGAGGTAGTCGATCCAGTATAGAGCAGGCTCTGAACTCGGCTCGTCGTATCCACCAAGCAACAAGTTCACTTGATATGGATGACGCGAGCGAATCGACTCAGCCAGTTGCGAGCGTATCCATGATGCAGCGGCCTTTGGTCGCAGGTCGATATTATTACTGTATGTTAGTGATCACCTTGATATGCATCACACGTACCGAATCGAATACAAGCGCATGTTCCGCTCAATGTATTCTGCAAACTGAATTGTATCACCTGCTTGTGTTAGAGTTCTCCACGCTCAGTGGTCGCGATTCACGTACCAGATTCACCAGCATATGTCATTACGAGATGATTCGATAAAACCTTTTGCTTGTCGTCATCCGACTTCATTTTGATGATGGAACGAGCTGCATTATTGTCTGATGCAATGATAGTAAACCCTTTGCCTGTGATGCCGAACAGACTCTCCATCGTGTCCAAGAGAGGAGGGCGTGTGGCATCCGCCGCTGAACTTCGTGCACCGTGATGACGACGCCTATTGGTCACGTGAACAATCACAATTCACGCGTCCTGTTCGTTGGCTCGCGCGGACGCTATGTATTTTCGTGGTTGCCATGTCGGACACGGCCGGTGTCTCGGATGCTGAAGCTGCGCGCAGGCATATCATTCTAACAGAAGTATTTGGGGTGCATCCACGCGTGATTGTAGATGCACTGGTTGTTTCCGCCAATGAACATCTTTACATTCGTGGCTCCCAATTAGAGGATACTGTGTATGCTCTACTGGGCGACACAGAGCATGCCGACAAAGCAGCGGAAGAAGGCGTGCACTCTATAACGACGCTTCTTGAACATGTAATTGATCACACAATGGACACATTTGAATTGTACTGCTTACGCTCGATCTTTGTCATCACACCAGAACAATCGCAATTCATGACCATGGCGCACCATCGGGGTCTGGATTTACGGCCCGCGGAACCTGCACCGCAAGAAGCGCAGTCGGATGATTCTAATACTGTATCCATCGTACCTGGACTGGAAGACCAGCTTCAGCGCCGACTAGCATGCGCGCGCGCAACACAACATCGCCTAGCTCAGGCTGAGGCCGCCTCTAAGCTTCGTCTTAATCGCATCATTACAGCTGCCCGTGCCTTCGATTTCATCTTAGAAGGTGCTCGGACATTCTGTGAAGAAAATGATGCAAATGCATCCGGTGCTGTGACGAATACAGCGGACGATATCATGTCGCAAGTTTACAATGTACTGGAGGCACTGAGTACGCTTATGGATGCTGAACCGCTGACCGTTTCTCTTCCCCCGACTTCGCACAACACCATCAATGACAGTGAAGAGTCTGCTACTGTAGACACGCGACGTGAGTGGGAAAAGGGCCGCGACGAATACCTAAATTGGGAGGCTCAACGCATCCTTGCCAGCATGAAGCGAACCTAACAAGATACCCCACAATGATACCCAGCCATGCAAGGCAGATATTTGTATTCTTGACATAGAACTATCATTGCTGCTGCTGCGCCAATGCTTGTTGGCGATAATACTCTTCCCATTCCTTGGAGTAGTCACGGACGCCTTGGCCGCCTGACTCCTGCATCTGCTGCTGCTGCGCTGCTTGCGCAGCATAGTATGCGGCCCATTCGGCTGAGTAGTCGCGCTGGCCATCGGCACCCGCCTGTCCTCCATCGGTGCCCCAACCATAATCGTAACCAACAGCGGTCCATCCACCCTCAGCATAGGAGCTATCGGGTAAGGAGTCATGTTGACTCCGGCCAGGACCAGGAGCATTCCATACACTAGGGTCACGCCATGGCGGAATTTTTTCACCGCGCTCGTTTTTGGGAGGTCCAGCGTAGCCAGGCACACCGAGGTATCCACTGGCGTAGCCTCCAGGCTGCTCACCCAACTCAGCCATCAAGGTAGCATACTCGGTATCAACTTGGTTGCCAACGGCGTCCATACCATCTCCGGCGGCACGGGGTGCGGAGAAGCAGTCACGAGCAAGGTGACCACTTTGTCCACATCGGTGGCATACCGTGTACGTCGTCCAATTCCGTTCATGAGGGCACTCAAACTTGCGGTGCCCTCGCTCGCCACAATTCTGGCATACTTGATTTTCATCATCACGCAGAGTACCATTTAATACAGCCAATTCACGCAGCTGGCTACGTTTATGGTCATTCTGCGTTTCGGGTGTGGATGCAGCAGTGGCGACGACTTCATTGATCAGTTTGATACAAAGCTTAATAGATCGTTCACTGTCTGCAGTGACAATACAGTGCATGTCTTCTTCCTCACCCTCTGTCGATCCTTTACCATGCTTCACGCTTCCCCGTCCACGGATATGAATTTTAGCACCACTTTGACTCTCCATTTTCTTAAGCGTATTTCCACGCGGGCCGACCAGCAAACCGAAAAAGTTGATCTCTGGAAACTCTCGGACAGGTAAATACACTTTCTCGGTAGGACGGCCCGACTTGCGGCTACTTTGATAGTCCAGCGGTGGACGATAGGACGGATCCAGACGCATTTGCCGTTCGATTAGGCGGGTTCGCTCTTCACTCAATTTGCGGTGGTAACGGATTTCTCGCGTGTTATTCCTGAATCCCTGGCTATCATAGGTAGGAGGAGGCGATGGTGAGCGTTCCCGTTCAGGTGGAATCACGTCACCTGTACGCAGCTTTCGATTGATCTCGTCCAGTCGCACTTGGATGGCGTAACGATCAAGTTCTTGACCCGAAACATTACCAGTTATAGCTGCAGATGAAGCATCTTTACGATCAGATTCATCACCCCAACGTGAACGTCGTTTACGCGCACCTTCGTGATGTGAGGCACGCGACATGTCATAATCATATGAACGTTTTGGGGGAGCGCGTTCGTATCCTCCGGCGCCGATACCACTAGACGCACCCGAGCCCCATCTGCGCGTGTTACCAAGGGGCTGTGCATTCATGCCCGTTCTCTGGGCACTGTTTCTCCAAGACATGATGAGCTCCTATGTCAGGGCAAAACGTCAGCGCCTTTTTCTGCCAGTGGGACAACGGGTGTTCAATCGCCCATAAGCAAGCCACGTGGTCACACGTGGAGCAGAGCGCAGCTGATACATGACGCGTGCACCTCATTTAACACTCGCCATGGCCAAAGACTCGAACGCCGCACAGCGCCGGTCCAACAAAGCTCGACAACAAGCGAAAGGCAAGAAAGTGCAAGCTAATGCACCTAAAAAGGAGCCTAAGACATCAGAACTCGAGACAAGTACTGCACCACCTAACCTTGATAAGCAAGATGCACCTACACAGCTCGTGCTAGAACAGACATTACATGAACAGGAGGATCAAATCGCAGCTCTTCGCCAAAAGAATGAAGCTTTACAAAACGAGCTTAAAGAAACGCAGCACACTCTTCAAGAAAGTCATCGCGCTTTTGCTGACCAAATGGTGGGCCTTTCTGCTAGTTTCGATCAAGACAAGGAAGAAGCTTGCAAGCAGGTACGAACGGAACTGGATCAAGTGCGTGCAGAACTAAACGTATCACGATATAAAGAACGAGCCCTCACCGAGCAACTGCACGAGCTAGAGAACAAAATACAGATTGACGCTTCCGCAGCATTGTCTCCATTTACGGCTCTTAAAGACATCCAAGCACAGCTACATGTACGTTTGCAGCGACTCACACAACGTAGGATGTTGTGGCCCATGCTTCCAACCCTCCAAACGAATCTTTTGCCAGTATCGCTGAATCCTTTGGCTATACCCAGGACTCCGAATACGTACGTATGCTTATCGCTCACATCCCAGACCTTCGTTGAAAAGGTACGATCTTAGGGCTCTTACCCCAGCTTCATGCCGCGCATCATGCAAAATATACCAATCTATACTTGGCTACGAAGCAAGGATTCCAGGCATTGACAAATGAATTTACTCGTACGCTCACACAGATGGAGCAGGCTCTTAAGGATACGACGCCAGATAAGATGGAGAGCGTACTGCGTTCCGTGCGCGACTATCAGGCACGTTTGATGCAAGAGTGTCGCCACTTTATTGGACCCGAGTCGAGATGAATTTATTTCGGCCGAGTCACATCGTCGAGGTCGCGTCGTGTATATAGTGCCAGCCGATTTGTATGGCGTGAACCAGCCGGCGATACTTATGGGTGATACAAATACATTGAAGCAAGCGCCTCCAGCAATGCCGCAAAGGTCCAATTCAAGGGATACGGGAGGTGCTGTGCTGCGTGCATTGGCTCGTTCGCCTCACTATAATGAAAATTTGCATCGTGAGGATTTGAAACCTGTGCCTGCGCTCGATCTGAATGACAAGACAGGAGGGTCTATGTATGCAAATCTTGTGTATGAATGGGAGGTGCCCCGTAAGCTATTCCATTGTATCACTGGATTTGTGGTGCTGTATTTGTACAAGATGAATGTCAATGTCGAGGTTATTATCCAGACGCTATTTAACATTTTTCTTGTTGTGGCTTCAGCTGACCTACTACGACTCAATTCACCTACGTTTGAGCGTTTCTTCGAAAGTATATTAAGCGTGCTGATGCGTGAAAGTGAGAAAGAGCGTGTTAATGGCGTCGTGTGGTACCTCATCGGTGTCATGACTAGCTTGCACTTTTTCCCTGAGGATATTGCTAGTGTGTCGATTATTGTACTTTCATGGTGTGATCCGGCCGCATCCACGTTCGGACGTATGTTCGGAAAATGCACACCGTCACTACCCGGTGGCATTTTTGCACGCCGCAAATCGCTAGCAGGCTTCCTGGCCGCATGGGCGGTTGGCTCATTGATTGCTTATTTGTTTTGGGGTGCCGGCATTGCCAAGGCAGGTGAGCGTGCGTCGGGTTTGTCTTGGGAACCTGCCTCGAATGCTATGTTCGGCACTGCCCTAATGCCTGACGCACTTCGCACCGGCTGGCGTGGCTTTGCCCGTGGCTTTGCCGTCACTGACTCTAATTTTGCAGAAAGATTGAGGAACCTAACACGACCTCGGATACCTGCAATGCCTCCTATTTTGATGTTTACATTATGCGGCCTGATTGCTGCTATGACAGAAGCACTTGAGCTTGGTGGACTAGACGACAATGTCGCCATCCCCATCCTTTTTAGCTTCCTTCTCTGGTTTTCACTATGGGCCTGGGGTCAAATTATGTCGTCTATGTCTCTCCTTTAATTAAGTCGATCGGCTCATTCACTGTCATTTATAAATACACATATAGAAATTGGCTGCAAATGCCTCGTCTTCTGTTTTGCTTAACTGATCTGCTATTCGCGTGGTCGCCGTAGAGTAGAGCGCCCGTGAACGCGTTGATACAACATCCCCTCATACTTGCGTGTTTGGTAAACCTGTCGCCATATATAGACCGAAAGGGCTAGCACCATAATCAGAACGTTGATGAGCTGGAGATAGTCAGGTCGAGTCATACGTACCACATACTGTGTATACTTATACACTTCCGCATGTATGAACTTTCCACAAGCACTCCATCCTGGTACTTGGGCCCCTGTGATTGTTTGCAGACATTCCACAGGTTGTCGATTGTTGTAGGGTCGACAGTACGGGTACGCTAACTAAAATCATGGTCAATGCAACAATCGCAACGTACGTGATCCTCAGGACACGGCTGACATTCTCCGACGGGCATACAAATATATTCCCTATCCAATGCGCCCGACGCGTGCTCCAGCCATGCCGCCGGCTTTTCTGTCGACGTCATGCGGAACAAGTTTTGGGAAGCACGCGGTAATATTCTAAGATCTCCACATGTGGTATAGGAAACTACGAAGCTTCGGAGGCTGTTCGCTGTGCATGCCAAGCACGAGCCATCTGGAGCAACTTGTGGGATGGCTTGTGCTGCTCTTCATCCTCAGGGAATGTAAGATCGTAATATTCTTCCGTGGTGCCTTCAATACCATTTGGTACAGGGCGACGCTGTTTTGTTATACGTGGCATCTTGGCTTGCACTGTGTCCAGACTTGTCTGATCACCATGCTCCGCCTCGAACGCCTTCCACGCTTCCAAAAGCACTACACGTTCTTCTTTCAGGCCTTCTTCTTTCAAGCTTTTATAGCCACGTTCAAACACCTGACGCGTCTGATTCGCTGCTTCATGACGTACAGCGGCCCGCTGCGCTTGCTTTTCCTCTGTCAGGACGATTTCAAGACCCTCTTCTTCAGCTTCAGCATCCTCATCCTCTTCCAAAGCAAGAGCAGCAGCCATTTTACTCAATGCATAGCTGATCCATACCTTGACATGATTCGTCTTTCCCAGCAGGCGTTCGTACAATGCATCCACACGTTCCAACTCGCGCTCAGAAAACTCAAAGTCAATATATGCCTTCCATAGCACCTCGGGCATATCCATGCCCACCGAATCAGACTCTGCCTGACCAATGCCCAACTCGTAGATGGCACGAGCCCGATCCAAGTCGAACAAATTCTGCTCCAACTCGGCAAACTTGACCCATGTAGCTGCATTACCGGCATCCCATTCAAGCCATTTTTCATAGAGTTTTCGAGCTCGATCAAATTCTTTCAACTTCAGCTCTAGCTCAATGTAGCCTTTGAAGAGCTTTGGCTTGGGGGACACGCCAATAGCTGTGCCTAAAAGCTTTCGTGCGAGAGGAAGGTCCAAACGCCGAATTTCAAACTTGGCATAGTTAAGCCATAATTTAGCAAAGGTAAATTCTTGGTGTGGTACGAGAGAAAGACCTGACGCATACACCTTTTTCGCCCGATCCAAGTCTTGAGCATCTAATTCTTCAAATAGAGCATATCGAAGCCATAAGTAAATATATCGACGCCACAATCGCTTCTCAGGTGCTGGCGGAACCAACCTCAATGCACGCTCATACACATTGCGCACCTTATTGCATGCCGATTCGAGAGTTGCACCTGATGCATCCTCCTCCAACAAAGAACGATAATACTCTTCTTCTAAGCGAGTATAATTGAACCATGTGTCGTAATTGCTTGTACCATCGGCCTCCTCAATTTCTTCTTCGTATTGCAGGCGCCGCTTCTGAGTAACTGTATCTTCCACACCTTTCATGTTTCCAAACTGCTTCTCAAATTTGGTATAACTGGTATAAATGCCTTCACTTTTGGCACGGGGGATCCTTTCAAGAGCGTACTTGTAGATCATACGAGCCCGGTCATACTCGCCTTGACGTATCTCCATTTTAGCAAAGGCAGTGAATATTGTTTGCGCACGTTCTAGCGCTTCTTCCTCCTCGCCATAAAAGTCAAGGGCCATATGAAACACTTGACGGGCCTTGTCAAGGCTATCCCGGTCCTCTTCATACTTGGCCCATTTGATCCATTGTTTAGGTTCAGGATGGCAGGTCACAGCACGCTCCCAAACAGCACTCGCTTTATCAAACTCATGATAACGCATTTCGAATGCAATATAAGCATTCCACGCACGCTCATCAGGCTCCCATTCCATCCAACGCTCAAATATTTCACGCGTGCCGTTCACATTGCCAAGCAGCTCTTCCACATGGACATACTTGTACCACAGTTGGTCTATTCTTGGCAAGATAGAAACAGCCCGGTCAAATAAATTGCGCGCATGATTAATATTGCGCATTTTCAGTTCTTGCTCCGTGTATCGGAGCCAGAGGGGTATATGGTGTGGGTTCACATCAAGCGCTCGCTCAAATACCGACCGTGCTCTGTCCATCTGACCCTGTGTTGCTTCCCAAGTTGCATAGCGTATCCACGCGGCCATGTTTCCTCGCAGACGACGGATCGCATCCTCAAACTCAGTGCGCTTTCTCGCACGATAATCTTCCAGCTCTTCATAGCTTTCAATACGGAGTCGAGGAGCTTTGCGCTTCGGCGCGATCTGTCTCTCTTGGGCTTCACGTAGCAGCTGCTCTGCAGTAATCTGCAGCGGAGCAGGCGCTCGGTTCTTTATACGCGGTGCACGTCCTTCGATTGACATACGCAGTCTCCCTACTTACGGAGTCCGATGGCGACTGAAGTTTGTAATGAACCACAGGGTTCCTACATCACGTGATCATTAGGCAAAATGTCATGCGTAACGAGCCAACAACATTGGTGCTTCGAGGGAATATTGCGGGTGCCAAGGCTTGCTGCATTTACGAGAACGTATATTATGCCAAGATCCGTAACCACCCCAAGGCCTTCGTCCATTACCTTCCAACTCTCACACAATTTTTGGAAAATGTCGGCTGTCCCGACTCGAAAAATACCATCAGAGGGTGGCAAATCTCTCAAGCTTGCTTGTGCTACTTGTATTCAAGGCCACAGGGCATCTTCTTGTAAGCACCAGGATGGATCTAAGGGTCCCCTTCTGGTGGTTAAACGTCGCGGTCGGCCGCTGTCACAATGCCAAGAGTGCCGGGAGCGTAGGCTACTTACCGGTAGACACACGCGTTGTGATTGTAAAAAGAAGGAAAAGAAAACTGCTGAACCAAGCGAGGAACGTCCCATGAAACGCCGTGTTAGCAATTCGTCCACGCCGATCGATTTATCTAGCCGTGCTTCGTCTTGTAAACAGGGACCCCTTTCCTTTGAATTTTTACTTAATCCTTGCAAGTGTGAAGATGGCACTATATGTGTTTGTTGCAGATCCCCTTACGATGATCAAAAGCTCGAACCTATCACTAGTTGTTACAAAGAAAATTTTGCAAACATTGCCCCTACATTGCCTAAAGAACAATCTTCAAGTTCATGCTGTGTTCCACCATCTATCAAGTTGCAAGATGATGTCAACCGATCGATGAAATTGTTAGCCAAAGCTGCAGACATGTCTCGATCCTATACACCCGAGTGCCAATGCATCGGGCCATGCCGCTGTAAAGGGTGCTTGGGACATGACTCGAAATATAACCAAGCAGAACTCAGTGATGCCCCCACCTGTAAAACATGTGTCGCATGTGACATTTCTATGGAGAATCCAACAGGTATTGACACTATTGATCGTTGGGCTTTCACGGATGCTGGCGTATCCAGCCAGCGTTTTGCGTACGATGTAAAGTAAAATTCCATGTCTATGAGTCACAACTCTCACCCTCTGCTGCAAAAATTTGTCAATGCATGTCCTCTCCCTTTTTCCCTCTTCAATATGTAACATTATTTATACGTATAGCGGTTTGAAAGAATGCATGATTCTATGTCAAGTATTGCCAAATAGCTGCAAATGCACAGTGATTCAGCTATTCTGGAAGCTCTCATTATGTCACATTCGCTAGCGGTTCACCTCCGATAATTCCGCTCGGACTTGTCAAAATATTGACGCCAAGACATTGCTCTCACGTTTTTTGCCACTCATGCGGAATAAATTAACTGATGACGTCAGAACACGACTCCGTGAAAAATGTCTTATCTGGGCAAAGCCATCGTACTCCGATCTGCCACGGAACTCCGACGCCATTGCATGATTCAACAAAAAGGGGCCCAACCGGGAATTGAACCCGGGACCTCTCCCAGTGCTCAGGGCTCCCCTGAGGGTATCGAAATTTTCCCGAAGGGAGTATAATACGACTATACTATTGGGCCGCAGCGTTAGGAGCTTGCGTCCAATTGAGCTACTAATTCAGATTACCCATTTAGTTTTTACTGTAGTTACGACTCGAATGCCAACTGATCCTTTTCTTTGGAAATACGGAATGTCAATTATCTACCACAACGCACGACGCTCAGCACGCTGTGCCCGCGAGATGCGCTTGTTCATACCCCATGTGGCTTTCTTAAGTTCGCTCTCGGCTTCACGAGCCTGACGAACACTTTTTGGGGCAGGCGCCACAATGCTAACAAAAGTGGGTGAGCAGCCAAACTCCTTAGCAAGGTGGCCCGCGGTGTTCGTGTATGGGTCTTGATTACGAAGCACTTGCATTTGTGCGATTTGATCATCGGTCACCTGGTTAGTGGCGGCACGAGCTTGACGATGATGCTTGGCTAGTGCCGGTGGCAGATTGGCAAGGCGCTCGTCTGATAGGGGAGCAGCTGCATCAAATAGGGCTTGTGACGCTTCCACATTCATGCGGCTAGATTCTTGCGAAGGTGGGGGACGTACCACAAAAGTCTCACCCGATGTGAGAGGAAAGCGCGTAGCGTAGGCGCTGGTGTCCAGTGGATCACGAGGGTGACGAACAGGTGTGTTGCGCATATTACGAGCGCTTGTGGAGAAAGAACGAACACTGCCCAAGAAGCCCTTTGGACCAGCCCACTTGCCCTTGACCATGCTGTTGTAATACACCCAGGGGAAAAAGTCCTTCTTGAGATAGTAAAAGGCACGCTGAGGCTTGGATTGATCAAGACCATACTTGGAAAAGGTTTCCTTGAGCTGGAGACCATACTTGAATTCAGCAAGCAGGACCTTGCCATACTCGGTGATAAGAGGGCATGATGTGTAACCGTCGTACGTAGCAATGGGTTCCTTGTTCTCGAGCGCACTCAGAAGGTTGGCTACGAGCACAGGTGACTGTCCCGTGATAGCAGCGGCCGTCTTACTGGTCGGCAGCGAGCTTGAGTCGCCCAGCGACCACACATTGTCGTACTTGACGTGACGCAGTGTTCCCTGGTCCACTTCGGCGTAGCCGCCGCCGTTGGCGAGTGGGGACTTCTTCAAAAACTCGGGGGGGCTCATAGTAGGAACAACGTGCATAAAGTCGAACGACTTCTTGACCTGTTCGCCATCGGGACGCTGGAAGACAGCCGTCTTGGCGTTATCCTCAATCGCTACAAGGTTGTGTTGGAACAGGCCGGTCACGCCGCGCTCCTCGCGCAGTTCGTCAAGAACCTTACTGTAGTGAGGCACGCTAAACATGGTCGGCATGCCTTGAGCAAAAGTGATCTTGATAGGAGAGGAGGGGTCCTTCTTGTAAAGGCCAGCATTTTGCCAGTGGTCGAGGGCAAGCCACATGATCTTCTGCGGCGCACCAGCACACTTGATGGGCGAGGAAGGCTGGGTAAAAATAGCCTCACCTTCTTTAAGTCTGTTCAACTTGGGGAACACCTGTTCCACTGTGTCGTAGGTGTAAATCGATGCCACAGACGACTCGGGGTTGTACAGGGCCTCGCGAAGACCCTTTATGGAGTCAAGTGTTATGCTGTATCCAGAAGCAATGACAAGGTGATCGTACTCGAGCTTTTCACCAGATGCCATCATCACCTGGTTCTGTTCAGGCGACATGGTCGTCACCGCATCCTTGTAGAGTTGAATTTTAGAGTCGACGAGCGAGTCTTCCCGACGGCGCAAATTCTCACGCGTCTTAAGACCACCACCCACAAGCGTCCATCCGGGCTGGTAGTCGTGGAAGTTGGATGGCTCGACGATAGCAATCTCATCTTGAGCAAACTTGCCGCTATTGAGAAGCTGGTGTGCCACACTTAGGCCGGCCGTACCACCACCCACTACAACAACTTTGTGCGCAGCATTCAAAGCGCGAGCAGAAGATGAAAAGAGCTGTACACGCCCCATGCGCTTGGGCATAGTTGCAACACGCATTCCTTGCGAGAACAACGCCATCATGATGGAGAACGAACCGGTGACAGCAGTGGCGCCACATGCGAGACGGGGTGGCCGTATCCTCAAGATCACGTGAAATTTCATCAGGATGGTGTGCTAGGCACATACTTGGATGCTAATAATGCCATGGGACTCCAAAATCTCTATAGTACATTGCCATGACGACGTCTACTTACAAATAGCTCATTCAAATGGCCGTGGTGCCCCGGGGTTCGTAAGGAAGCAGCAACATTAAAGCTGAAGTGACAATAAACGCAGAAGCGGACACATAAATGGGTGGCTTGAAACCATTCTGTGAGGCATAGACGGCCACAATCGTAGCCACAATACCGAAAACACGTTGAACACTCATAGACAGGCCATCGCCCGTGCCACGCTGGGGGGCTGGAAAAACCTCATATGTGATAGCATAAAGTACCGCATACATGGCATTTTGCGTCAGGTTTACAGCGCAGTTCCAACCGAGAATGGCCGAGGAATTATTTGCCGTCGTAAACAAGAACAGAAACAAGCCTGTAAGCATGGTAAAAAACGCCATGGTACCGCGGCGTCCAATGCGTGGAATTTCTACTCCGGCAGCAGCGACGAAACTACCGGGAATACCACATACGGACATAATCACCAAATCACGATATTGCCTTGACAGACTCTCGGCATCATCCGAGGCATCGTTTATCTGGGCTAGGTATGTTGCAATGAACGAATTGTACAGTGGGTATGCAAGGCCAATCAATCCCCAACATAGTGTGATAAAAATCGTGTTCCGGGCCATTTTCCGCGACGCAAACAAAGCTGACAGGGGTGAACGGTCGATGTGCTTAAGTGTGCGTCGAATATTATCTGGGCGCAAACCACTCATATTCCAGCTGCGTTGCATCCATCTGGTATATTTAGATCCATACTGGACTTGAGACTTTGGGTTTTCTTTGGGTGAATCAGATTCTACCACTGCATGGACCGTGTTCGTGGCATCGTAAGCAATGGGCTTAAATTTGGCATCACGTAGCTGTTCAAAGGTAAGATGTAGTTTCTTCTTGTTTTCTTTAGCGATAAACAAAAGCACCTCGTATGCCTCCTCCTCGCGACCAGCTGCTAACAAGAACTTGGGCGACTCAGGTACAGGATACACCAGAAAGCGAATGATAAACATGAGCATCACTGTACCACCCAGCAAGAACCAAGAGTACCGCCAGCCCCAGTTGTCAGCTTTAAGGCAAGGTGGCTTATCATTATCACTACCCTTCCAGTTGATATTGTCTTCACAGTAGTAATTGGTGATAAATGCCCAAGAAATAAGAGCAGCATATAGCTGACCAATGCACCAAAAGAGAGACAAGAACGTGAGAATCCACTGTTGTGGGCCAGGAATGTACTCAATAAGCATAGCACCATCGACAGGTAAATTTCCGCCCAGACCCAGACCAAGCAATCCGAGCAACACGCACATGACAGGAAAGCTGGGCGCTGCGCCAACGGCAATACCAAAAGCAGCAGATATAAACAGGGTAAGGTTCCAGGAGGGACGCCGGCCGATGACGTCCGATAGGAAGCCCCATGCGAGGGAACCTATCAAGAGACCAGAGTAAAGAGAGAAGGTTGCCCACTTAGGGGAGTGCTCCCTTTCTCCCAGATTCCATTCTTCTTTAACGAGCGTCAGCGTCATACTCAATACCTCGAACCAGATATTATCTGCCAACCAGCCGAATCCAGCAAGAAGGGTCAGCTTGATTTGGAATGCACCAAAGCCAATATCCTCGTGGATGATCTTGTTCACAAGCGCAATTTGTCGACTGTAGTCCACAGACACACCCACCTCCTTGGCGAAAAGGACGTTACTGTCAATGGACTCGTAGTCCGCTTTCACCTCCTCATCATGCCAAGTTGAGGTCGGCTGTTCGACGAGCTCCTCTTCAATTCTGACGCGAGGTACAGAGTCTTGTGGCTGCCCGCTCATATTGAAAGAAAGCACCTACACGGCAGACCAGAGCTTTTCGCTTTGCACTGGCACCTTTCGTACGCGACTTACCTACAGACGTAGGGTGGTAGGTTCGTCAAGAATTCGACACGTTTAGACTCACCTGGGTTTTCACGACCGGCCCTTAAGCCTAGACTATCACGTGAGCAAAGGACATGCCAGAAGCGCTCCTCGGCGCCATTTATCAGCGCGACGCGCGCGGCTTTGGTTCGTGTGCTCATAATGCTTTCTACGGGACATGCTGTACGGCATACCCTATTCAAGGGCGCTCCATTGCGCTGCTTCTCGCTTTCAGCGCAGAGATCGTCCGCGAATGTATCTTCGTGGGCAGATCGCATGACTTCCGCATCCTCAGTGCGCACACCCAAACCAGCAAATGCGAATGTGCCGCCGCCAATACAATCCAACAAAGATAATTTGCCGAATAAACCAGAGCAAATGAATCCTGCATCTCAAATGGAATGCTCCCTAGGCTACGATGGTATCGGAATTCGCCCTTTTCCATCTCATGTAGCGCAAGTTCTGTGCGAACCAATCCAGAAAGACGATGTGGAAATCAAGCCGGATGGGCTGCTGTACCTGCCTGAAATCAAGTACAGGCGAATCTTAAATCGTGCCTTTGGTCCAGGTGGATGGGGTCTCAAGCCCCAAGGAGAGCCTGAAATTGCTCAAGGCATTTTGAGTCGTGAGTGGACATTAATTTGTTTAGGCCGCTTCGTGTCGACGGCACGAGGCGAGCAAGAATTCTTTCGTCCCAATGGTGTCCCCACGGCCAACGAAGGGGCAAAATCCAACGCTCTGATGCGATGCTGCAAGGACCTCGGGATTGCATCCGAGCTATGGGATCCACGGTTTGTTCGACAGTTCAAGGCTAAACACTGTGTCGAAGTATGGTGCCAAACGGCGGATGGAAAAAAGTACGTATACAACACACTTATATGCAGGAAAAAATACTGGCGCCGAAGAGATGACGAACCGTTTCAATATCCGGCCAAAGAAGTAGGCACTGTGGGCAAGACGTGAATTCACCGCCTCTTGTGACCCTTTTTGCTTCGATACGCGCCTGCTTCCATCACATCATCGTCGCGATCGCGATCATCATCCAGTCCTGCAGCCTGTTTGCGCTTTCGGCGTCCTGCACCACTTGCGCTGCCCAGTCCCTTTTCTTGTAACTCGCGAAGTGCCGCACGCTGCGCCTCACCGACGCGTTCGGACAAGAGCATGACCATCTCACGATCATTAGCTTCAGGGAACTCTTCCAGTCTCTTGCCGATGGCCGCTTCGATGCGCTGGAGCAGCTCCACATCATACTGCGTCACAAGCGTAACGCTGCGTCCCTGACGTCCCGCGCGTGCAGTTCGACCTACGCGATGAATATAGTCTTTAGAATGTGTAGGAATATCAAAGTTGACGACCATGTCCACGGCGGGAATATCCAAGCCACGCGCCGCAACATCGGTGCACACCATAATTGAGCGACCACCAGCCTTGAATTTGTTTAGAGCACCCAAACGGGCTGTTTGTGAAAGCTGTCCATGCAACGGAATGGCAGAGAAGCCCAGCAGACGCAGCAACACTGCCAGACGCTGGGCATCGTGTACAGTACGTGTGAATACAATAATTGAGTGTCCGGCTTGCTCATTGGCCAGGTGAACAAGATAGGTATCCTTGTGCGCGAATGGCATGAACAAATAATACTGATGCAGTGTTGACGCTGTCGAGTACTTGCTTCCAATTTCCACTCGCACAGGGCTCCGCAGACTTGCACGCTGCAATTTGGCCACTTTCGTAGTCATAGTCGCACTGAACAACATAGTACGGCGCTCTTTGGGAATGTTTTGGAGTAATTTATCAATCACAGGACCAAAATCAAGATCCAGTAAACGGTCAGCTTCGTCCAGCACGAGGTATTTGAGGGTACGCAAACTGAAGCCCTTGGTATTTTCCAAGTGGTCCTGCAAACGTCCAGGTGTCGCTACGATCACATGCGGGCGCTTGGACAAAGCAATAGCCTGAGTCATCATATCCATACCACCTACAATCGTGGCGCACCGCACGCCGATCGTGGCGCCCAGCGCTTCGATTTGTTGCGATATCTGGTACGATAATTCTCGCGTTGGCGACAAAATACATGCATAAAATGGACGCGGGTCATTCCACAATCCCTGGAGAATCGGGATGCCAAAGGCCGCCGTTTTACCACTGCCTGTCTGCGCCAGGCCAATCACGTCACGGCCCTGCAATGCTTCCGGAATGGCCTTGGTCTGAATTGGTGTTGGACGCGAAAAATGAAGCTTCTCACAAGCCTCGCAAATAGGATCAATAACTCCTAGTTCCTTGAACGATACAATCGGCTCCTCTGACTCTTCTACCTGAACATCCGATGATGCTTCCCTCGGTGCTTTCTCGTCCGGCCTACTATCCATGGTGGACGCTAGGAAAAAATCTTTGATTGTCATCCTCCACACAAAGAACACGTGAAGTCAGCCACGATAGGAGAGTGTGCGGGCCCAAAGCATTCCATTCATCATGCCGTGGGATCAGTGGCGTCACGATTTGAACCACAAACTCGATAAATGGGGCGAGGAAAAATTTAACTTACCTGCGAGTCGAGAATCCAAAAAGGACAAGCGAGGATTGTCCTATGAAGAACGACTTGCCAATATACGGTCCGGAGGTGGTGCCGCTGGACACATGCAAGTCACACCCTCCCAACAGCGGCCACGCGCTGTGCCGCCACCCCCTTCGAGTGCGCAGCCGTCGCACCCAACCACGCAATATGTGACGTCGCAAGAAGCGCCAGCTGTAGTGACTGCGTCTGCCACGCCCGGTGCTACAGGGCCAACTGGTACTACCCATATCGAGTTTTCTCGTTTTACGGAGTCGGACAAACAGGCCTTTTTCGCTTTGCTAGATGAATACTTCTCAAAACAAGGTGTACATGGTGGTGATATGTGGTACGTATGAACTATGACTGACGACTAGATAGGCTCGATGACGCGTTTGATTTCGACACTGAGCTGCAACCAGTGGGTCATGGCCTGTGTTCTGCCGTTTACAAAGCGCGTTCATCCCTTCAAGCTGTGATCCAAGAAGGCGGTGTTCCTGGTTATGCTTGCCTAAAGCAAGTGGATGTTGATGTACAGAACGCCCCGCATGACATTCAACGTGAGATAGCCTTGTTACAAAGGACACGACATGCGAATCTGTCAGTGCTTCTTGCCGCGTTTACTGATACACCTGATCCTTTTACGACCATTTATAACCTTGTTATGCCGCTTTATCCCATTCAGCTGACAGATGTTCTCAACAGTCCACACTTCCAACCAGCGAACTGCTCTTTGTCCGACGTTACCAACGAAGACATTCCCTGGATTCATTTGCTGGGCTCACATACGTTTGCTTCCCTGGTTTCTACCTGCTTCCAACAACTAATGCAAGCTATCGCATATCTGCATCGTGAAGGCATTGCACATCGGGATATCAAGCCATCCAATGTACTATTTAGCACTGATGGCATGCTCAAATTGATTGATTTAGGCGTCGCATGGGAAGTCAACATGCGAGAAATCCCCCCATATGGTTTTCATACATCAGATGGTTGCTCGGATCGTGCCTACATTAGCGATGTGGGAAGCGGCGCCTTCCGTGCACCTGAACTGCTATTCGCCCCTAAAAACGGCTACGATGCGTTCAAGGCAGATATTTGGTCACTTGGAACGGTGATGGCTGGATTTTTCACCGTCTTGCTTGAGGAAGAGACACCTTCCATGGACTATATGCCTTGGGAACGCGAGCTCTTCCCCTCTCGGCCTATGCGTCCTCAATCTCGCATCTACCACCGGAGCACACTTTTTGACTCCTCTAGTGGGGACATTACATTGGCTTGTGATATTTTCAAAGTATGCGGTTTACCAAGCAGCGTGTCTGACTGGCCAGAAGCTGAGCACTTCCAACCACCGCTAGGAGAATTTCCTTTTATGCATGGCGCCCCAAGAGAATCACTTCATGAGCGCCTACCGAATTGGACACAATTGTCTATATCAGATACATCGCCCGCTGCTCAAACATTGCAGGTGTTTGTCCAGAAAATACTCCCTACCATGATGCAGTTATCCGCATCCAAGCGACCCTCTATAGACTATCTTGTCACACAACTCTAATTTACAGGGATGGGTTGTAATGAAGCGTTTCTCTGCAGAGCTTGAATTGCCGGCATTGTCGATCCACAATGTTGGCTGTGGTAAATGCGCTCGGCATAGGGCAACCAATGTTGGATATTTGAGATACGCTGGGAATTCACAGGATGTGTGGACAAAAGCTGTCTGGCCGAATCAGCCAGCGGGCCGCTGCGAGCTTCGTCTGCATTCATGCGCTGCCAGAATTGGACAGCCTGTCTTGGATCATAACAAGCCTGTGACATGATTCGCAAGCCCAACTCATCTGCTTCACTTTCAATGCGGCGTGAGTTAGGCAAAGACAATAAAAGGTTGAGCATGATCCGACTGAGACCAATATCTAGGCCCAACATATCCAGTGCGAAAGCTCCTGCCATCAAGATTTTACTGCCGGCCATCTTCTCAGCCGAATGTCGAGCAATTTGGTGGGCCACCTCATGCGCCAGAACGGTTGCCAGACCCGCGTCATTTTCACAAACAGGTAATATGCCTGTGAAAACAAAAATGTGGCCACCAGGGAGAACAAACGCATTCTTTTGGCGTGGATCGTTGACGACATGAACGGTCCATTGTGATGGGGGTGCGCCTTGCGCGCGATGTATGTCTAGATACCGACAAGCTTGGATGATACGCTGAGCCACGCGGTTCACCTGAGCATGTTGTACCGACCAAGATGGAAGTATGCGGCCATTGTACTGTTGCAGGACACTTCGATATGCTTCTTGTCCCATTTTCCACTCGTCCAAGGGACCCACATCAATGAATCGCCAACGTCCTGTTGAGGGTACTTGCTCTAGATGACATACATAATAAATGCCTGCACCTCCCAGAATGATTGCCACAAGACTGAGTCGAGGATGATCTACCACCCCAGAAGCACGCCGCCTGGCTTCAACGAATTGGTTTACTGGTTGTGCAGGCACTCTGTAAGTTGATGGTCGCTGGTATGTTGCTCTCTTTATTGGTGGCGTGGAATGCTTCAGTTGTTCTTCCATGCGCTCGCGTAATAGCTCGGCGAATTGCTCGCCCTGTGTACGAGGACGGCGCGGTTGACGAGAACGAACGCGCCCTGTATGAAATGCGTATAACCTTATAAGCCCGTAGAGCCCAGCGGATCGTGAGGCACCGATGCCATGGTATTGCCTCCCACACATGCGTGCCGCTAGCATCATGTTTCAAGAGGTGTATGGCTACGTCATAAAGAATTGCGTAATACAGTATTACGTATGTGACATACGATTGGCACTAACTGTACTTGGCAGAGCGGAGGCATTTCTTTGGTCCCAACTCCATGCCTGAAAAAGGGTAAAACTATTTGACGCCCACATAAAAAAAACTTTCTCCATTGAGTCTCTTGTGCCAAGAAACGCGATGCTCTCTGGTCCTTGGGCAGATGAGAAGAAGAATGTGTATGAAAATATTGCAGACGAGAATCCTAAAGTGGTAATGAAGGACGTAAGTCATCTATCTGAAGCTCTGGACGACGATGATGCGGCTCTGGCTAGGCGTGTAGGCCATCGATCTGAGTTTGCTCGTGAGTTCAAAAGCTTTTCAACCATTTCGTTTGCATTTGCCATTATGGGGCTGGTATCCTCAATTGCAACAACATTTGCTAGTCCATTCTTACTTGGTGGACCAGCGTCTACTGTCTGGGCATGGTTCATTGGCTCTATCTTTAACATGACGCTGGGAACGGCGATTGCAGAGCTTGTTTCAGCATACCCATCCTCTGGTGGCCTTTATTCTGCTAGTGGTCTACTAGTTCCTTATAAATACCGTCCCACTGTTGCTTGGATTACTGGTTGGCTTAATCTAACGGGTCAAATTGCAGGTATCGCAGGCTCCGAGTGGGGTCTGGCTCAAATGATTTATGCTTGGGCTCATGTAATATCTGACAGAAAGTTTTCAGCATCCAGGAATGCTACAGTGGGTCTGTACTATGCCCTTTTATTTATTCATGGTTTGATTAACAGCCTGGATTCCAAGACCCTTGCCCGTTTGACGAGTGGATATGTTGTGGTGAATATTGGTATCACGTTCGTTATCATCATCACACTCCTTGCCACGACGCCTCTGCATGAAATGCACGGTCCCTCGTATACATTCGGCACCATTATCAACCAATCTGGCTGGCAGGGCCAAGGTGGAACAGCGCTCTCGTTCTTGTTTGGTCTGTTGTCTGTGCAGTTCGTCATGACGGACTATGATGCCACGGCACACATCTCGGAAGAAGTGCATCGAGCCTCTATCGCTGCACCTGTGGCTATCACCGTGGCCGTCGCAGGTACTGGAATAATTGGCTGGCTGCTCAATATCGTACTGGTGATTACATCTGGCAACATAGTACATCAAAATGTGGATGACATGCCTGGTGGTCTTCCCATGGCACAAATCATGGTGGATCGAATGGGTAAGGTCGGCTTTCTTGTCGTGTGGCCATTCGTGTGCCTTGTGGCATTTTTTGTCGTCACAACAGCCACACAAGCCAACGCACGTTCCTTTTATGCGTTCTCTCGGGATCATGGTCTGCCAGATTTTGGATTCTTTGCTAAAGTGTGGAAACGCACTGGTACAACGGTCAATGCTGTATGGCTCGTGATTTTTCTTTGCATTTTGTTGGGCCTTTTGGGCTTTATTTCTCAGGCTGCAATCAACGCCATTTTTGCTTTGGCGGCACTAGGTATGGATGTTTCGTACCTGATCCCAATTGTCTGTCGCCAGATCTTCCAAGATCATCCGGAGGTCAAGTTTGAGCCTGGTCCATTTACATTGGGTCGTGGCTGGTTTGGTCGTCTAATCAATATTACGGCTATTCTGTGGACCATATTTGAATGCACAATTTTGAGTATCCCACAAACGCTACCCCTGAAAGCCACTGAATTTAACTACTCATGGGTTATCATGGTGGGCGTCTTGATCCTTTCATTGATTTGGTATGTGGCGCATGCTCATCGTCATTATCACGGTCCTCGGAGCACTATGCCTCCTGAACTTCTTTCCAGCCTTGAATCGACAAATGAAAAACAGGAAAAACAGGACGCTTCGTCCCATGCACCGGAATAGGGTCAATATACCAAAAGGCTCGGACGTTGATACTCATGCTCCGGCCATACACGGCGCGCATATACCAGCCATGACTGTGCTCCTTTGACTATATTAGGATAGAAATGTTTATGCTTGGAGGGATTTCTAATGAAGCTCAATAGAGGTTTGATGTTGATGGCCTTTTACAAGCTCAAATGCGATTGGGAATAGTCTCCATTTCATGCACCGTTTCAAATGCGGTTAATTTTACAGGTACGCAACATGTATAACCCGAAGTATCAGTAGGCTGAATCATGCTACGCATCAGGAAGACGAGATTCTAGGTGCTTGATTCGGTCCTCAAGCCGAGCAAAGTGCGTTTCCCAGGCCATGGTTTCCTGTTTCACGCGCTGCTCTACCGCCTGTTCAAATACTTCGTTGGAACGCTGAAGAGTTTGAAGCAGTGTATGGCTTGCACGTATTTGATGCTCTAGCGTAGCCTTAAGTGTCCGGCTATCGGCCAGAGAATCGAAAAAGTCAGAAAAGAGGGATAAGAACTGCGCCTTTTGCGCCATAGGTGAACGAGGCGGAGCCGATGCCAATTCGGCATCAGAAGCATCCGTGACGCGACCTGAATACTCGTACGCTGGAAGCATGCGCTCTACATTTACACGCGGCGTATGGGGATCCATGCGAACGGTATGATAAGCAGGCGAGGGCAATGCGCCCTGAGGTGGAAGGTGCAAGCGTGGCGTGCCTCCGGGTGTCGGAAAATAACCTTGCAAGTCTTGTTGGTGCAGTGCAGTGGGTAGTTGGCGCTTACGTGCGTCTTCATTTTCTGGCAGACTCTCGCGTCGACTCGCACGGAACAAGAGTGAAGGCGGCGGGAGTCGCGCGTCACTACCAAAGTGATGCTGCTGAGGCGGAGCACTGCGCACAGATGGTCCCATTGTGTCTGCTTCTGGTACTTCGCCATCTCTGCTAGGGGTAAGATAAAGGTTAGGCACTTTTTGCATGGATTTTTCGGCTCGGCGCTGTACAATGGTTGGGTAAGGTGCAAGAGTCGACCGATGTTCCGACAGAGCGTCTGGACGCGGTGAAAGCCTTGGTTCCAGGCGTGGACCTTTCCGAGGAGGCTCTATTGCATCAATCGGATAACGTGGCAAACGGTGAGAGGGAGAAGTTCTTGCTGAGTTTCCCCCACCGTCTGCCGACGAGGCGGATAAACTTGGACTTCGTGCACTTCCATGTTCAGGTTCGATTAGAGTCTTGCTACCCGGCGAGGTGACACGAGGACGCTTTAGGCGGCTCGCATCTTGCATAGGGGGAGGAGCCAATGTCTCTGACGTCTCACCACCCTCCAACATCAGGTGGCTGTTTTTTATGGATATGACGAAAGGGAATTATGGCGCCGCACGTTTTTTCTGAGCAAATATATTTGATATGGGGCCTAACTCCAGCTTTTGCTCCACCGGCTAATGCAAGGATTGGAGGGTTCCAATAATTATTTTTATTTATTTTTGTTTTACAGGGCCCCACTATGTCGTAACGAACTGACACGTGGGGGTCATGCAACTACAGGTACCGAGGAGCCCGCTCGTATCATTCGTAAAGGGGATGTGAAATAAAAGGGTCATACTCCATGGATGTCATGACATGCGTCCACACAGTATCCCAAAAGACGCGTTCGTCATCGCTCAGAACCGCAGCAGTGTTATCTAGCATATCTTGTAGATGTTTGGCATCGGCCAACACTAAGTGGTAAGCATCCGATGAGAGAGAGAGAGACCATATAGCTGCTAATGCTACACGCAGCTCCTGTTCACCTTCAGGAGTCCTCTTGGTGGCTCCACGCATCCATAGTGCACGTACATATTGCCATAATACATTGGCATCTTGTGCGAGGCTTTCACTTCCACCATTGGCTGGCGCGTGCATCAAGGCACCGCCACAAACGCATCCGGGCTGCATTGGCAGCTGATGAATTTGACAAATCCATGCCAATCCCTCATCAGCCAGCGCTTTGCGAGCATAGATCCGTGCATGATCTAGAAGTTGGCCCTTTGCCTCGGCGGCAGGCGCGTATTTGGCTACCAGCACTTCATGGCACCGTGTCAGAGAAATGCGCGACAGCTCCATGTACATTGATGCGCGGTGTCGCGTTACACTAGTTGATGTATTTGTAGCAGGTGCCACATGTGTCGTTTGTGTATCTCTGGGCACCCAAGTTTTCTCACCTTGCAAGTTGCGCGCCACCGATGCGGATCCAGGTGTTTCTAGAGCTGCCACAGCAGCACGGACACACTTGGACGCGCAAGTGCACAGACTCCATGCATGCTCTGCCGATACAGCGTCAACGTGGGACGCGAGCAATTTGATACGCAAGCGAGCGAGGTCGTGTGCATAATCACCCAGATCACAGAGGCGCGATACATTTTCTTCGTATCGTTGTACACGTGCCTCAGCTTCTGCACCAAGACGTACGGCTGTGAGGGACTGCGAAGGCGGAGGTTCAGCGAGAAGAGCAGCCGCACGTTCCTGGATAGATGTTTCTAGGGCCTCTAGATCGGCGAGCTGCGGCCAGGCGCCCCATTCTGCGGCCTGCTCCATCGCCATGACCTGCATCCCGAGTGCTGCCATATCCAACGAACGAATTTGTTCGTCCCACTCGTTCGTGGGGCTTTGTGATGCACCGTATCCAGGAGGCAGGGACTGCACGTACTGTTCAGCACGTTCTAAACCGGTGCGGGCCATACTAAGCACACTTTCTAGTTCATGGGAGTCATGAGTCTGTGGCAATATAGCCAAGTACACATTGACTTCATCACACAACGATTCAAGCAAAGAGGATGGTGATACAAGGGATGTCGTATATTCTGCCGCATCGTCGTCCTTATCATCACCAATGATCGGTCCTTTCATGTGCGCAGCGTTGGGATCCGTGATGGATACTAAAGCCTGCTGCAGGACGAGCTCTTGCCCTTGAATGACCTGCTCAAACCACATTGCCGCAGCCATATAAAGCGATGTAGGCAGGGTCGTACGAAGCTTGATCCCAGCACGCTCGGCCGTTATAATACAAGCTGCATCCATCTCTATAGTACCCCATTCATCGATGAATTCTGCCAAGGCCTGCAACGCATAGCCACCATTGGACAAGACATCCAGTCGCGATGCTGAGGGAATGCCATCAGATGGCATCGGCGCTCGTTCAAGTGCCTCGACATACAGTTGGCAAGACTCGATGAGCGTGACAAGTGCATCAGGTGGTAGGTGAAATTGGGTGCCGAGCACATACTGCACGCGTGCCGCGTTGTACCATGCATCGACCGACGATGGTCGAAACTGAGCTGCCTGTTGATATAAAGAAAGTGCTTTGACATAATGCCGTTCAGCCTTGGCTCCCACGCTGAAGCGCTCTCCACGCTCATCTTGATCAACACCTGCATCCATACATGACTCGAACGATTCTGGCTCGCGCTGCTTTCGAATCTCTTTTCTGCGTGGTGGCATCAGATCACGCGTGAAAGTGGCCAAAGTGCTCTCGCTTCTGCATGCATGCATTAATGTGGAGGGCATGCCAAAACAGGTGCAGCGCCCACATTTCTGGACACAAGGTGCTTTGTTACGCTGGTATCAGTGGACGCGTGTCTCTCACGCGTCCAGCTGTTATACTTTTAACATGACACCAGATGCGAGACAACATTGTTACTCGCTGTCAGCGCATCCTCACGCGGACCATCCGCTGCGACGAAAAGTGCTGGGTCCTATTCCGTCTCATGTCGCTTCGAACCAAATGCTGTTGGCCGAGTTGGAGCGTCTCGGCTTGGCAAATAATGCGGGACTAGGTGCATCGGTGCCCCTAAGTGATGCAAATATGATATTCTCCAAGAGATGGAATCCACGACGTGCCATGCGCCAGCGGTCAGTAAGGTCGAGCCAACGCCTTCCTCGATTACCTCGGAGAAAGCGACGTGGAAGCACATCGATCGTGTCTTCACCTTCATCTCCCCATGAAACTCCAACATCGCCACTTTCGACTATTCCCGAGGGCCTCCCAGCCAATGCCCCAGTGTCTCCCACCACCCCTTTGCCTGTCCATACACCACCATCTGACACGGTCCGCTCCAAGCACCGTCCACCTTCTATCCACACGCTCACGCCTAATGAACAGTCATCGAGCTTGAATTCTCGAAGCAAATATAGCGATACGGACTCGCTCTTCTCACCAAGGTCTCATCACCGGCATGCATGGCCACATCACGGAAAATTGAGGCGCCTTGGTGTATTTTCGCCGCATTCTGCCGCTACACCTTTGGTCTGGGATGAAACATGGGCTACCACCGAAGAACTTGACTCTGAAAAACTAGACGAAGAGGAAAGGAAAAATCTCATCTCCCAGTTGAGTATCACATTTCTACATCAAAAAATGTTGGGCGACTCGTTCGAGGTCGGACGTACTTTTTTCGAGCAGATCCTGAAAGAAGAGGCGGAAACAGAAGTGCCAGTATCCGCTTCGGCGCCTCCTTCCATTCACATGTCGCCATGCGCAGCCAAACCGCTCGCTTCCTCGCGCCACGATAACCGTAATGAACTGGTGTCCAAGCCGAGGTTCTTATCGTCTAGACCCAAGCGCATGCCCTTCGGAACTCGCCCTAAAAACGATCAAGCTCATGTCAAGTTTGCACTGCCAAATGATTCAAATGAGATTGAGGACCGGACTGGATGGGATGCGATCCGACAAAAGTTGGAATCAGAAGGGGCAGTATCCATACACACGGGCAGACCCTCGAACACCATGCTTGCTCTTGAAAATGAGCTTGATTCGAAACGTGCTGAGCTAACTGAAATGGTGTCTAGCTCACATTCATTAGAGTATGGCATTCCACATGCACCACCCAACGTGTCTCCTCCCACCATCGACACGAACAACGCAAGTACTCATGTTGTGCCGCTCACACCACCACATGAGACGGACATGCCATCTGACGACAAGCGGCGGAGAAAGGGGCATCATTGGATTCCCCATCCCACTGTGCCACAATGGTTTCATGACAGACAAAAAGCCCTCATGGGACATAAAAAGGTAGGCGGACAGTCTGCGACGCCCTACGCTGAAACTAGTCATTCAAAGTCCAGTGCCTCACTCGAGACATTAGCCGCTGAGCCGACTTTGGACGAAGGCGTTCACAAAGTATCTGAGAAGATCACGATGGAAACCGTGACGCGAACACCCACGCCACCCAGGCCTTCCGACTCCTCCCTTCAGCTAAAAAATCCCATTGAAGCGCACAATGAAATCCACATTCCTTCACCGCACCGAGTGGCCGAGGTCGCCCATACCTCGACCACACCGATGCGCCTACCGCAGTCGCTAGAGGACGGATCGATTCCTGTTGGTCTTGGCGATCAATCGCCGCCACCCGTGGACGAAGTGCTCTCTCGCCCCATCGTCGCTCCTGTGCCCTCTCCTGCAACACCGAACGACCATGCATGTCTTGTACTTAAACGCGATCGCATGCTGGTCAAGGTCCAGGTGGCTACAAGTGATGTGATGGGTGCTGACTTTGACGAGTTCGAGGCACGCCGCTACGATGTTCGCTCGTTTCGATGGGCCGAGTACGTCGTCATACTACGTCCGGGGCGTCTGGAGTTGTGGAGCGAATCCAGTGTATGCTCGCATGTGCTGGGTGATTCTGACCGACTCAAGCTCAGATACAGCGTATCGTTGCGGCCTGAAGAAGCAACGCTCTCACTCTACTCCGAGACAGATCGCCTTTTGTGCCTAACTTGCCCACGCCCTCTCGGGACCATGGGCCGTCTTCCCTTTCGGCGGCACGGCTCCATGATTTTGATTCTTAACGCCCGCACATTTACCGCTGCCGCCGACTGGATGTGGCTCTTATGGCGCGAATTGGGCGGGTCCGTTCCGCCTCACGTATTCGTCTACATTCCTGGCATCTCGATGCGTGTACGCGTTCCCATCCCCAAGCTGCCTGACATCCATGGTCTATCGCGTGAGTATGACACTGTGTTGGACGTACCAAGTCCCACACCTATCGAGGATTACGAAGAGTATATGCCTGCTGCACTACTTCGAGAAGCTCGTCGACTCGTCAAAGCTGTGCCGCAATGGGCCTCGCTCGCTGAGGATATGAGAGCGCGTGGCCTCTCGCCAACCCTTGCATGGCGCTCTGGCACCATCTACAACTGGGTCTTGTATGATCACACGCCCGAAGGTGCGAAACGGTACTGGAACGTCCTGGTTGGTGCTCTGCTAACCAATCGTCGACGTGCCCCTGTTCTGGAACTGGTTATGAACAACCATTACCCCACACATGTCTTACATCCCAGTGGGCATGCGCTGTCCGAGCCTTGCGGTGTTGAGGGATTCGTTGGGCGCCTGCGAAATGTATCAAATGTTGCGTCGCGCGTGTATCTCAGTGTACATGATGGCTGCGTGTTCTTGTTGCGCGAAAGTTACGCGTGTGTCCCCGACGCGTTCACTGGTGTACCTTTAGGACCTATTCAGGGTGCTACGCGTAAAGAGCGATTGTCCGCACGCATTAAGCAGTTTGAGCATTACGAGCGCGTGCGTGAATCGTACCAGATTCGACACAGCGAAGGGTTCATCGACTTGCGCGATGTGTGCGCTATTGGCCATGTGGAAACTGGTATCGTCCTATCGATCGAGCTACAGCGTCATATGATGCAGTTAGGTCAAGATCCCATCTTGTCTTCCGCTTTGAAGAACGCTCAGTGCGTGCATGACTATGATGGCACACGCACAGCCATTGACCGTCGTTTGGAAAAAGTACTGCGCATTGACAGTACGTCCCGGCCTATGCGACGGTTCCAGCTCTTCCTGAACAACGGTCGAGAAGTTGTATTTGAATGCGCTAGTCCTTCTCTCGCATGCGACTGGATCGTTCACCTGTTTATGCTCACCGTATATTGGCGCTGCCGTCAAAAAACCGACATTCGCATGCTTATGAATGCCTCTGGCAACCGTCGCGAGCATCGATACGGGGCTGCTTACGTCGATGACTTGTCGCTTTTGTCACTACCATATTTGTGGAATTGGTGCCGCATCGATCACTGCCGTGCTGTCAATCTCATGGGCCACTTGTTTTGGCGCACCAATGCACGACATCCTTTTCGCCGTCGTGTATTTGTGTTGTGCAATGGTCAAATACTTGGGTTCAAGCTCATGTCATCGACGCGGACATCAACTTCGCGCCAAAACGAAGGTATCGTGTACCGCCACAAAGGCGCGCCCATTCTGCTGCGAGACGCCTACGTGTACACGGGCCAAATGAGCGATCGTTCCTCGGATTTGCAAAGCAACGAATTTTCCATTGCCCGATCCAGGAATGCAAAAAAGCACGAAATCTACGAACAACTGCCGCGGTTGTACCGAGACGGCCTCACTAGCTCCGAGTCTCATGAAGAATGCTCATTCGTGTTGCATGTCCGGCGAAAGCCTGATTCTGCCTTGCCCACACATTTGTCAGGTCACACGGCGCCTTCTATTGCACCGCGCGACTACACTGAATACATGTTTCGGGCACGCACAGTGCTTGAGCGCGATATTTGGGTTCGCCAAATATGCATCGAAATCGAAAAGATGGTGCGCGCAGATCCTAAGCGCGAAGAGTCCATACGGCGGTTTGGTCGCATACATTAGACTAGCTACAAAGCATCCTTAGGCTTCTTGGCTCCGTACTTCGAGCGCGACGTTGTACGGCCCACCACACCGCCAAAGTCTAGTGCACCACGCACAAGAGTGTATCGTACACCAGGCACATCCTGAACACGCCCACCGCGCATAAGCACCACGCTGTGTTCCTGTAGGTTATGTCCTTCTCCTGGAATATACGCCGTTACTGTGCGTCCATTGGTGAGGCGCACACGCGCCATTTTTCGTATAGCCGAGTTCGGCTTTTTTGGCTTAGTCGTGAAGATCTTGGTGCACACGCCCTTGACAAACGGGCAACCTTCCAGGGCGGGCACACGGTTGACCGGCGGACGATGCGGTCGCCGGGCACCTCGCATCGCTTGTTGCAACGTCACATTCCATACGGGCGTCGTAGTCAGTGTGCGGTGCACGATTGGTATATATTGCACAGGCCGTGGATTCTGCCGCACAGAACTGCTCGCGAATCCTGCAGCAACGCCCCGTAATGCTTGCCACATGACGTCGCCGTGGAAGCAGCGTCTGCCTCGGCGCCAACCCTCTCAGGAAGATCGCTATCACGTGACTCAGTGGAGGAATGCTATGGCTTAGCTCTGTGGGCCTCAACTGCAGGTGGGTGTCATGAACAGTGAAGCTGCAAACGATGCATCTGCGCCGCGGTTTCATGGCGCTATAGCTTATACACTACAAAAAGATGCTATATCACGGTCTCTCGTATGTACTGCGCCAGATTTAGCACAGGTGCATGGTGAGGCGTTTGCTGCCTGTGTCCCTCTAGCATCCCGGCTAGGTGAACAAGCACCTGTCGGTCGAGATGCGGCCGTACTGTGGGGTGCAGATACAGCCATACATGACATACCAAGGAAAATTGAAGATCAAGTATCATCTCTCCTTCCATCTTGGTATCGCATGTGCAATCCTGTTTGTACACAGTGCCATGTTCCACTGGTGGGAGGCTGGACAGCAACGCGCGTGCCGTACTATCGTCGTCGTCCTCGCCAAATCCGTCACCGGAATAATTCCAAGTCTACTTATTCCGCATGTACAGCGACGGCATGCACCGTATGTAAACATCAACAACCCATTGCCAAACCTGCCAGCGCTCGTTCTTTTTCCACTGTGCGACAACGGCAGCGACAACGAGCCTGTATTTTGGCAGGCCAAGTAAGTGAGGTAAAACCATCACTACAAACGCCATCTCAGAAGAAGAAAGACGCGGCAATACCGCCGCCTGCTCCTGCTCCTACCCCACCTATACCCCACTTGGCCATACCACCTCCAACGACAACGAAACGCAAAGCGCCCGACAACAAAGCAGGTCTGCGCGCCCTGCTGCAACAAAAAAAGCAGAAAGAAGAAAATGCATCCAAGAAGCCGACGAGCAACTTGGCTCACTTTTTGCAGCAATTGTAAACGAACATGTACCAATAGAGTAATGCAATACTAATTTCGCAGGCTGATATTGACTACGTACTTAGAGCTTCTGCATAGCAGCGATGTCCGACGACTGGACGTAGTCCTCAATCTCCTGAACACGCTCCTGAAGGTCGTCCATCGAGACCTTGTCGTCCTCAACGACAAGGGTGATCTGAAGCTTGTTCACACCGTAACCGATGGGCACAAGCTTGCTGGCACCCCAGACAAGACCGTCCATTTCAATAGCGCGGACCTCCTTCTCGAGGGCGACCATGTCAGTTTCATCATCCCAAGGCTTCACGTCGAAAGTGACAACACTCTTAGCAGGAGGACGTGGGCCCTTAGCGGCCTTGCGAGCCTCGTACTCCTTAACGCGCTCAGCCTTAATGCGCTCAGCTTCAGGGTCAACCTCATCCTCATCGCCAAAGAGGTCAATGTCCTCGTCATCACCACCCTGGGCAGCGCTGAAGTTCAGGAGCTCAGCAGCCTTGCTCTTGTCACCCTTCAGGCTGGCGTGCTCAGCCTCGAAAGACTTGATATGCTCCTGCCAGCGCGAGATGTTAGGGTACTTGGCGCTGTCGACAGGCGACTTGATGGCCTCATAGACGGCTACATCCGCCTGGGTAGCCTCATGACTGCGTTAGTTAGTACAGTCTCTTTGAAAATACATATGCAGCATCAATGCTGATCGCAGGCTTGCACATGGTCAGAAAGTTTTGTAATGAGAAGCTCGTCAAGGCAGAAAGCGCGGTGTCTTAAGCCGCTGGGCTCGGAAACACGGACCAAAACATAGTTCATCCTGCCTTGCACGCGTATACGACACAGCAGAGATGCAGCATTTCACATATATACATACCCATCAATGTACGACTTGGAGGAGAGGAACGACTCAAACTTCGAGAGCGTGTCGGCGTTGGAAAAATCGGGCAGCGACATGTCGTATAGTCGGTTGTGAAGCAAAATGTCCCAGCTGCGGCTGATCCTTTTTGGCTTTTGCTGGTTATACGTGTCCACGTAGCTCGGCCGATGAGCACGCTCGCTTTATCACACGTGTCTCAATCAGTCAGCCTCCACTATTTGGTGGAGGTACTCGAGTGGCGCACGCCGCAGATAATGCGTTAGGGTGAGCGTCCGTCTAGCTTTGCGTGTGCGAATTTGGGGTACCCCTGCACGATGTTGCCGCCAGAGTATCCTGTCATGTATGGAGTACCCTCAGGGATGCATCCAGGGATGACAGCTTCTTTGGAAAGTTTACATCCTTTTTTCCCACAGGCAAGAATGCCTGAGGCACCCTTGTCTGAGGACGACTTGGCATTTTTTATGCTGCTCGTGACGTACTCAGACGCCTTGGATGCCCTGCCGCTTGAAACAACCCGGAGTTTCTCCGACTTACGAGAACTTGATGCCGTTCTTGGAGGTATGTTGGAATATTTGTACACTGACAACAGCCCATTTGGGATCACTTACGCAACGACTGCAGCATCTTGCGTCAGTGATCGAAAACCCTGATGTTCCCCCGAGTGAGCGTCTAATGATTTTAAAAGAAGTGGCAGAAGAAGCCCGAGCGTATAAAATGGGCGGCGAGGACAAGATTCGCGTAGCTGTCAACATGTCAGATATGGTATGTTACTTTAAATCAATTATAACTAACGCGAGCAGCTTGCCTCTCACACAGAATACATTGACTCTCTTTTACGCTCTCTAACTTCACTTCCAACCCTAGGCCCTTATGTTCAAGAAAGTCGTCCCCAATACAAACATTTGAGTGATCTAAGCGCATATTCTGTCCATGGGGACCCATATTCTAGTGGCTCAAACACTCTTAGTGCTAGCATGGAATTGAGTGCGGCAAACATACACCGTCACTATGCACCTTATCAAGAAATGTCGTCTAGCCGTGCTCGTGTTGAGCGTGATCCACCAAATGCCTCTCGTGTGAACAAAAAACGCAAAACAATGCCCCCATCAGTGGCTTCGAGATCGGAACGTGGTGCTGCGCCAGGTTCCAAACGACAATATGATGACATGGATCATGGCGAAAGCAGTGATGATCAGGGCGAGGCATACGAGACTAGCGCTGACAGACTCATTCGTCCCCATCAACGTGCCCGGACACGCGTGTCAGATCACGATGCACCAACTAAGCAACAGACGGCTACCTGGAGTGGTCGCCGTGCAGTGGATGGCTCACTGTCCAAGGATGGTGCATCACAAGGTGAAGTGCATCGTGGGTCGGGACGTACTCGACCTAGCAAGACTACTCATGCCGGCTCAAGTGGTAACGAGCAAGATGACCAAAGGTACTGCTTCTGTAATAATGTCAGCTATGGCGACATGATTGGTTGTGACGACGATGACTGCGAGCGCGAATGGTTTCACCTTGGCTGCGTTGGTCTTTCAAAACCCCCACAAGGAACCTGGTATTGTGACGCATGCCTTGAACGACGCTCGCAACAATCACGCGCCAAGACTAAGCGCAACTCAAGGCCAAGCCGTGGCGTGACGACCACCGCAGTAGTGCCAGACCATCCCGCTTCGGCACGTCGCATCACCAGCACAAGACGGTGAAGCGCGGTCCTTTTATTACTTCGTAGTATAACTAATGCAAGCAGAAAAAACTATTTTAGTCACACTACGTTCAAGCTGACTTGCCGTTGATTGCAAGGAGCTCAACTTCGAAGACGAGCGTCGAGTTCGGAGGAATAATTGGAGGGAAACCACGAGCGCCATAGGCATAGTCAGGCGAGCAGATCAGGTTGGCCTTTTGACCGAGCGACAGCTGCTGCACACCCTCGTCCCAGCCTCGAATCACCTGACCCACTCCGATCCTGGTACGGAAGGGTTGACCACGGTCACGCGAGGAGTCGAACTTATTGCCGTTCGACTGAAGCTTTCCAACATAGTGCATATCGACCGTATCACCAGGCTTAGGGAAAGTTTTGCCGTCACCTGGAGCAATTGTGTCTACTTGGAAGCCCATTTTCAATGTGGTGGGAGAAGGTCAATTGGCTTGTGCGAGACAGCTCAGCTTTTGTACCGGACGCCACAGGTTTCTCATGACGTGTCCAAATTACTAATCATCGAACCCCATGGAACTGACCTCATCCATCTAGGCGTGATGCCCGGCTGGCTGAGTCTACACATCGAACTCGTTCAGATAGGCCTGATGCAGATCATATAATAAGTCTACGCTAGGCAACTATTAATTATCCGTAGTTCAAACTAAAATTGTTAGCATAGAAATCACAAGTATAAAACGTACCGGAAGATGTCATTAAAGACGTAAAACGAGCCACCCTCGGGGACCAGCGTGAAAAGCTGAGTGTGAATTCAATTTAGAGCACATACCTGGCTGAACTTGAGCGGGTTTTGGCCATCATCGACCTGTCATGTTAAAATTTTAGGTATTCGATACATACCAAGAGCATGCCAGTTACGAGGACCACCAAGCTGTTACCATCACCCGTCGGCTGCGCATCGCGCGTGTCGACCTTGTGCTGCACCTTTTGAAAAGGCAAGCTCTGTAACGTAAGTAAAAAAGCACATACGACAAGCTTCTCAACAATAGCCTGTGCACCTTGGGTCTGGGCACCCTCAAAGGTGAGCATAGAGTGGGGACGCTAAGCGGTTAACATAATTCAAGCCAGGCGTTAAAACGTACGTAGAGAGAACCAAGTTGCGAACGATCGGTGTCGAACGTCGAGTAGTAGAAATCTGTGAACTAGAAGTATTAATACCGCACGGTATACCAACGTACTTGTTGCGCGACTTGCTCCATGGTTGCAATAGTACAAAGTGCTACGGTTGTGTTACACACATGGTCACGGCATCGTCACGTCGGCCGATTGATAATAGTGGAGGGTGGAGAAGTGCAACACCGAGATGCACAACTATGTGTGTCATAGTTGAATCATAATGGCAAGCCGCGAACAGCCACTATTGAAGAGGCATTTGCTGATTAGCACTTTTTGAAGAGATGGCATCGTCCACGTGTCTATTGCCGCTTTGCGACTACGGCACAGGTCTCCCCAGGAACGCCCTGGGTCAGGGACAAGTCATCGTAGATGTTACACAAATCTCCTGTACATGCTTGACCATCCAGCATGAAGTCTTGTGGAGTATGACACCGCCCTTAGATGTTACTATCCCCACGGCATCTGTCAAATGGTCTGAAAGAAACACATGTGTAGGTATGGAGAGTAGAGTGAATGCATGGGACGGCTGCTCTAGATTGTATTAATGCTGCCGAACGACGCATCCTTTTTTCTTTGCGTACGACCACACTCTTTAGCGTGTATTACTTGGGCGAAGGAATTATTTTTAAACACTGCTTTCTTTCAAGTGACCCACAGTCTCAAACAAAGCATTCTACCTTCGTTTGTCCAAACAATTACCACCTTCGTTCGTTCCTCGCGAAAACTTTCTACTAACTTTGCAGATACAATCGCTTGATTCGGTATGGTCCAGATTACCAGCTCTTGTTTCATCCCTCTTATTGCACTGATCCCGACTTTCCTCAACGGGATTTTGAGTGATGTAACTGGATCATCTTACTCACCACTCTCGTTTGTCAATGCGGCTTCTACTCACTCAGACAATTCTACTGACTTGCAGGCCGGTCTCATTCACATGTCACTAATGAGTGATGTGGATGAAGACGATGCAAGTTTTGTTCATCCGTGGATTAAACTTCAACAACACATGAATCATGGTAAGCGTCGTATGGCCCAAATGAAGGGCATGGATTCTCCTTCAAAGGAAGAAATGCTGGATGCTGTGAAGCGTCGTGAGCTTGATGTGCGCCGTGAATCTGAAGATGATGCCAAAATGCTAGATTTTCGTCTCCCACGGATCAAATCCAAGCCACAATCCATCAAGTCTGACGAGTCAAACACGCGGCCCAAGCGTCGTGACTCCCGCTTTGATGCTGCGTCGCCCTTTGGCTTAAGCCCACGACGCGCAGGATTCTCGTCCACGGAAGCCAAAATGCAGAGCTCATACTCTGTGACAAATGCACCTGACGTGTCCGCCAAGAACACTGAAGGCTTGGCTATTGAAGCAAACGATGTGGGCTATTTTGTGGAAGTCAAGATTGGTTCATCCGACACGACTTTCAAGATGCTTGTCGACTCTGGTTCTTCAGACACATGGGTAACAGGTACATCTTGCAAGAACTGCGGTCCTTCCTCCCGTCAAAAAATGGGCAAATCTTTGTCTCAATCGCTCAAGACCACGAATGACAACTTCAAGATTTCGTACGGCAGTGGAAACGTGGGCGTTACTTTGGTCAAAGATTCATTTTCCATCGCTGGCCTTTCGCTTGACACTTACACGTTTGGTATGGCTAGCTCGGAGTCAGACGATTTTGGTGCTGACAAGATTCCATTTGATGGTCTTATTGGCTTGGGTGGTAGCAGCTTGAGTATTACGAAACAAGACACTTTGGTCGATGCTCTTGCTAAAGCCAACAAGATCAACAAGCCTATTGTTGGAATACGCTTAGGTCGTGCCGCTGATGGCTCAGGAGGTAACAAGGGTCAAATTACATTTGGTGGTGTCGATCAGTCGCAGATTGACGGTAACTTGAACCAGGTCGAAAATCAATCTAAGGAAGGTTATTGGGCTGTTCAGGTTGACAGTGTTTCACTGGACTCGAACCAGGTAAGCGGCAGTTCAACTGCTGTTCTTGACACTGGTACGTCACTTATTATTGCTCCAAAGTCGGCAGCAGACAAGATCCACGACGCCATTCCTGGCGCCAAGTCAGATGGTCACGGTGGTTACACTCTTCCGTGTACTACTCGCAAGAAGCTATCTTTCAAGATCTCAGGTACCACCTACACCATGGATTCGCGGGACTTACTTTTCGCACCGAAAGACTCAAACAACTTGAAAGGCACATGCATCAGTGCAGTATCTTCAGGTGAAACCATGGATGGTGCCAGTTGGCTGCTTGGCGCAGCGTTTCTGAAAAACGTGTACTTTGCGACCAACTCGGACGCCAACCGCATTGGTCTTGGTAAACTTAAGAATTAAAGTGTTCATCTCATTCTTTCCCGGCCTCATGGGTCCCTAACGGATAGACATTTCACGCACCATGATTCATTTTCTTATTAGTAGATTTGTATAGACTATGTAGCAAGCCATTTTTTTATCGTGCTCTTCAAAAGGCTCACTTTCTGCTTCGGTTCTTGCGAGCACGGGGACGCTGTTGCTGGCTGATGGCCTCTTCGGGAATCCAAGACTCATCGTACGTTTTGCCGTCTTTATTGGCAACGGGTGCTGGGGTCTTATCCTTGCGCTTGGAAGAAGACGTCGAGATATTGGCACGAAGAGTGGGCTGAATATATGAGACATACACGTAATACGCCACGGCACCCACTAAGCCAGCCAAAAACAGGTAGACGGACAAGAGCTCGAGGTCCCAAAGGCTCTGAGGCGGCTCTTCGACCGTCACGGAGCCACGGTAAAGAAGAACATTGTACTTGTTCAAAGATGACTTGTCCGTCACAGTGGCACGAAGTTCAATGTCCAGTTTTTGAGGCTTAAACTCCGAATGAATATCGTACGGTAGTTGAAGAGGCTTTCCGTTCGTAAACTGTACGAGCGGATCATCGTGCAGAATCCTGTTGGTCATGTTGCGCATGATGCGCTTTCTTTCGCCATCTTTACGAGCAGGATCCAAAAATGCACCTGTCAGCGAGTTCACGGCAATAGCGCGTTCTACACCCCGAGGCTGCGTAAACGTGAACACTACTCGGGTTGACTGACCGTTCTTCACAATATTGAAGGGATTATTGGGGAATGTCGTGATGACATTGAGCTCTGGAGCTTCCTCGTGAGCTTCAGCCCTGACAAGAGCAAGCAAGCCTAGGAAAAAGCTCAGCAAGACCAAGATGCAGTGCATGATTGTGAGACGCAATGCCTGCGATTAACCGAATCGGTTTCTTCAACGCTTCGCGTAATTCCTTGATTACGTAGTCGTCTACTGACCCTGCTTTCCTACGTGTAGGCTTTGCGTACTGCGCGAATTTCTTGTTGGTATACCTTCTCAAATGCACGGGCGATGTCGCACACGGGCTCGTTGCCAGCATTAAAGGTGAAGCAGTTCGTCAGCATGAGTCGTATATCTGCATCAAGGGCATCAATACTGTCATACCGATCAGAGCGCAGCTTATTACCAATCAAAGTCAAGTCGCGGGCATTTTCTTTGGGAATCACGTCAAAATAGGTTGGAATGTTCAACGCGACAGGATCCACAGCGTACAAGAACAAACCGCCAGATGGATGCTGTTTGAGGCGACTCATCATGCTCTGCAGAGATCGCTTTTGAGAATATTCGAGCTTGCGCTCCATGGCTCGACTCCATTCTCGACGCCAAACACTTGATACAACTTGTTCCATGAGTGCCGGTGCCGTGCCTGGTGGATTGAATTGGCGGCAATTGCTAAACATGAGGCGCATGTCTGCTGCAAAGTCACCCATGGTCTTGTATTCACCACTTTTCAGTTTTTTGTCAATCTTGCTGAGATCCATCGGGTGCTTGATTTCGTCATAATACGTTGGTGCTCCATCACGAATTGGATCGATCGGGTACAAAAAGATGGATGCCTCTGGCGTCTTGGTAATAACTTGAAGAACAGACCGAACCTTTTTAACATTTAATGGCGTTTCATACTCGCCTGGTAATACAGGGTCCTCGCTAGCTGACTTGGCCATTTGTGGGTCTGTCTTTTCAGCAGATACCTCGTCTTGTCTAGGTGCTTGTTCAGCATCAGAGCGCTGTCGCTTGATTTTTAGGGGAGGCCGAGGTGGGGTTTCTGCTGCAGCTCTCTTCTCGCCTTTGTGACGGTTCAGCTTAAGAGTGATCTTCTTAGGCGCCACCTCTGCAGGGGGCTTGGGTTCTTCGGCGCTTGTCTTCGAGACCTCGGGTCGCGAGTCCGACTCTGGCTCTTCTGTATGCAACTTTTCTGCCCGAGCTGCAGCCTGTTCCAAAGTTTTACTGATGCGATTCCACAATTGACGAAAAGCCGTCTCGGAACGCGAAGCTTCATAGTGGATCCAGGCTTTTGGGTCAGGTGTATATGTTTTAGCATTGCGAAAAATTAGATGGATATCGTCGGCGAACTGGAATCGATCACGGTACTGACCCGATTCCAATTTGTTCGACACAGAGCTTAGATCCATCGGCTCCTTGATAACATCAAAGTAGTCAGGCGCTTCATCACGCACAGGATCCACAGGACGAATAAAAGGCTCGCAATGTTTGTTGGCCATAAGTTTTTGTATGCACATACGACACGCACTCAAATCCGATGTAAACATACCCATGGCTTGACCAGGCTCAGGAGCCTTGGGTTTTTTCGCTTTGGCACTCTTGGGCAATACGACACGCAGAGTATGCGGAGCCGTTTGCTTTTCACGCTGCGGGGCATTCTTGATCATAAGACGAATGCGCATAGCACCTGTCTGCTCACTACCAGATGAGGCGGCGGTGCGATCAGCAGGTTTCTTGGTATCTTCCACAGGCTTGAACAGCAATTCTGCTAAGCGCAGCAAAGCCATGCGTGTTCGAAAATTTCCTTTACTAGACTGGAATGCGGCCAGAAAGCCATCCCGCACAGAGGCAGAACGTCCAATTTCACGCCGAAACACCTTGATCATTTGCTCATTTTGTGCAGCCTCTTCTGCTAGCATAGCTTCCTGATCAGCATGGTTGGCCGAAGGGTCGCCTTCTTGCAGCATCTCATGGCGCTGGCGTGTTATGCCTAGCTCACCCATGGCCACTGCCACGGCCAATGCATCGCACAAGCCACGGGCTAATTCCGTGCGAACCACACGGTCTTCATCAGAGGCCAACACAGCAAAGTAATAACGGGTCAAGACCTTGTGTTGAAGTCCATGAAACAGGAGTAGCGCGTTGAAGGCCGCCATACGCACAGGTGTGAAGTTGCCCTCACGAGTGTACTCAACAAATTGCATCAGCTCCAAGGGTCGAAGATTGGCAAATACAAGGGCCTGTTGAAAATCAAGGGCAGCGAGTGTAATCACATTGTGAAATGATGGTACAAGGCGATCCAGCGCCTGAAGACGCTCGACTTCCTGTATCGCAGCGGAACGCAGCTGCATTTCTTCAGGCGTGTACGACTCATCGGCATGTGTTGAGTATCCAACCGTGTCAACAGGAATGAGCGTGCTGGCCAGCGCATTGATAATACTCGCCAAATAGTAGTCGTCGACGAATTGGTTGGTAGAATTGTCATTGTAGCGCAAAAGATAGACAAGAAACCTCTGTACGATCGGCAAGGCCCGGCCTCTGTGGTCACGCACGCGAGCAATCGCATGAATTAAAGCGCGGCGCACAAAATAGTCCGTCATGTCGCTAAAGTTGTTGGGTTTTGGAATACAGAGAGCATCCATGGACGTCGAGTCGACCTCATGGGGCACGTCCAAGCAGTACATCGTTCGGAATAGCAGGAGCAAGTGAAAAAGACCAAGCAAGTCGAGGTGTGGCAATGCGCAGTTGGCTAGTCCGTACGCCGCCTCAGCCCGAATGCGATGAAAGTATTTTGTCACTAGGACCGTTCGTGTCAGCATACTGCTGGTAATGAGGCTGGGCATTTGACTCAGAGCATGTACAGCTACAAGCTGAGCCACAACATCTCGATCACGCTGGAGCTGCGATACCCACATATAATCAGGCTGCTCAAATTGAATCTGAGCCATCCATTCAAAATCAGCATCGAGACGAATCCATTCGTATGGCGCCGAGGCCATAATAGCTTCGTCTTCCTCAGTCCAATCAGCCACGCGCCAGCGCTTGCGTTCTTCTTCATCTTCCCACATACCGAGACCAAAGCCCAGATCAATCATACCAATAGCCTCCGCTGCGTCTTCATCACCTGCTGCGGCTGCTGCGGCAGCGGCTTGACGGGCTTGGAATCGTTTCGTGTTTCGGCGTACACGCTTGTACTTGGTGTTAAAAGGTACATCGTATCGCTGATGTTCACTTTTTATGTCAAGCACATGCTCATAAGGTGTGCCATCTGCTTCATGAATGCGAACAGTCATTTGGCCTTCCCAAAGCGAGACGGGATTGGATGCCAGTGCATTCTCAGGCTGTGCTTGGGCATAGAGATGTGCGGGAGATTCTTGGTGCACATGCATTTCAATCAATAGCTTCTTTCGGTTGAACGTGGCGGTGCATATAAATCGGGGGCACCCACTGCCGTTGATCCATTGGTCCATAAAAAGGCGTAAATCAGCACTGCTTACTTTCTTGCAGGTACGCAGAAAACTGTGTGTCCCAAGAGCATTGTTTGACATTTCTCCCGTTATAGCCTGCAGAAACACCTTGGGAATCACACGGCCCAAGCCCAATGATGCGCCCATTTTGCACAGGCGACGGTCTAAAAGGTAAAGAACCAGTGGCGCCTTTAAATTGACAAAAGACAAGAGCTGTGGATCTAGTGGCTCGTCACGGCCTGCTTGGTACAAAGGCGGCATGCCAATGTCCCAATGACATAGGCGATCACAGTCTTTTTTCATTCGGAAGCGGTACTCATTGTTGCCCAGCAACCATCGCAGAAACATGGATGCGAGGTATTGGCTCAGACCATGTATGAGCCAAGTATCAGCCCATGTCTTTTGGATGATATTTATACCGACCCATTGGAATGCAACGGCATGGCTCAGAATGTGGCGGTTCTCAAATGCCTGATCAATCACAGAGGGCGGATGCAATAAATCACTGGAGCAAATAGCCAATGTACTCGCCGTGTGACAGTCTTCATGCGTGCCGTCCACGAACACAAGCTTAAACGAGCCAAAGGGGTATGAGCCGTACTCGCTGCTGATATATTCAATGGCTTGCCAAGCGAACTGCGTTGTAGAACGAAGTTCATGCTCATGTTCCGGTAAACAAAATGACAGGGTCTCACAAGTCTGCAAGCCAGCAGGCGAGAGGCGTGTCATAACAAACGGACCAGCACAAAATGCCACATGCTGCACGGATGTGGCGACTTGCTGCGTGTAGTAGAACACGGACTTTTCTGGGTTTTGAGGATGCATAGCATGCTCAGTGAGCTCACCTGACGATATCACGTAGATTTCAGGCGTCTCATCATCCAGATCACCCATGTCCACCGACAGGCGACGCGGCACCACATATTCCAGCTCCCAGGTGCATCGGTCCCAGAGCGAGTCTAGACAAGGCACCCAACATCTCGAGCTGTTCAGACCCAATGGACGCGTATACATGTGCGGTACGCGGTACGGTGCATCGGCTGTAGGCTGAATGACCTGAATCGCTTCGTGAACATCCTCGAGGACATAGTCGATCCGAATCGTCATCATAGAAAACTCTTCACCATCTGCGTTTCCTTCTGTGCCAGAGGATACGCGCTCTGGACGCAAATGGTCTGGTAGCGAGATGCGCAATTCACCCTCAGCGCCCTGACTCGTCGCAGAAAACAAGTCGCGCTTCAGCTGGGCATGGCCATGAATATCAGAGAGCGCAAGAGACTGGACAGCGTCTGTGTGCTCAAATCTGACCTCTTGCCCATTGCACAGCACACGTTGAATGTCCATGCATCGGGCATGGAGATAGATGTGACGCAGCGCGACATTGGACGGCACAATCGTCAATTCCGTAAACCCTGCCAGCACACCGCTAAATCCAAGCTCTAGGGCCACCTTTTGGTGGCTGAGTGTGAAGCCGCGATCCGCTTGCATCGCGGACACTTGCGGTTAACTCGTCCAGCAGCGCGGCGTCGGTACTGGGCGGCTGAGTCTCGCACCGGAAGATGTGGGTGAGCGGATGGCCACACCCAGACACATAGCACGTGACTGAACAGGCGGAGGGACAGGCCGCGCCGCTGGTGTCTGACCAGCGACCTGAGGAGATGGCTACGGAGACAGGGACGGGCGACGCGCCCGAGGTGTTGGCAAACACGTCCGTGTTTCCGCCACCGCCATCGATGTACAAGATGTTTACCAAGCAGAACGTGGCATGGCTGGCGGTGCTGAGAAAGTATAAAGGCGAGGCGGATTGGACGCATATGGACGCCGATGCGCGCCTCGAGGCACAACGTAAGGTCTTGCAGCAAGCCGTGGAAGGCGAAGATACACTGGCAAATCATATACCCATGGATGTGGACTTGGAACGAGAGCTTCTCCCTCCTCGTATCGACTGGATCGAAGAGGATGGTGGGTACCAACTTTTTGGCCAACGGTGGCCTATACCAGACATGGCGCCGTCCCTTGACCAGCTAGGCATTCCGCGATACTTTCCAGAGGGCTCTTTTGATCGCAATGAAGCACTAAACAAGCTTTTGCGCACGCTTTTGCAGACTTACTTCGAGATCGTGTGTGATTTATTACAGCCGATTCGTCCCTACGATATTCCCGTGCCTGCCCCAGAGGCCCATACCGGAGCGCAGACGGCATGGATTCCTTCCTCACATCTAAAAGAGCGGATCCAGCACATGGAAACGGTGGTCATCAACTTTCAGTTTCTGTTGAATGAGTTGCGTCCCGCTCAAACTCGCACGGAGCTCTCAGCCCTGCTCCGAAGCCAATTGTCGGAGCGACGCCAGGCAACGCAGTATATCCGGGCCAAGTGCCAAAGTATTCGCGATGAAATAGCGCGTCTGGAGATGTAAATATGTATGTACAGTGCTATTCGGCGATGCAGTCTTGCTCGTTCAAGAGATCCGTCACTACCGGCGTAGGGCGCCGAGCTTTTTTCACGTACCGCTGTCGTCCAGGCGATACGTGCACGGGTATATCTGCTGGCTCCTTGGGCTGAATCATGCGCAGAAGCGGGAGCAATGCGGGCATGGGTTCTGTGCAAGGCCCATGGATCATTGTCGAGTAGCTGCCGACCAGCACAAGTTTGGTCTTGGCCCGGGTGATCATCACATTGACACGTCGTTGATCACGAAGCAGCTCGCCCACCGTGTGCGTCTTGTTGGAACGCACGAGGGACACAAGGACCACAGGCCAATCACGGCCTTGGGCTTGGTCCACTGTCAGCACCTCACACGCGCAACGATCACGCAGGAGCTTAGCCTGCTGTCGATATGGCGTCAAAATGCCAATATCAGCGGCGGCCACGTTGGCTTGAATGAGCACGTCGGACATGCGCACAATCCACTCAGCCTCTACTCGGTTTTCCACCAGGGTATCGGCACGCGACTCGACGGCCTTGACTGCGTCCGTATCGACGAACACGGCAGGCCGCGCTGGATCTAATACATCCCACAGCCACGACGGACACGCGTCTCGCTTCATGGTGAATTTGGCACACGCGACGCTCTCATTCCCACACACTAAGCGCCCATCGTACACAAGTGCATTACTTAAGGCCATGATGTCGGCGTTCATGCGGTACTGCGTGCATAGCATCGCCACGGACGACGGGTGTGCTTTGCATAGGCGCTGGAACAAACTCACGCTCATTCCATGCTGCGCGGCGTCAGTGTCTCTGACAAGCGGCGTAAGCTGATGATGATCACCAATCATCACGAAACGGTCTGCCAGTCGAAGCGGTCCCAGGCACGTTGGAACAGTGATCTGACTGGCCTCGTCGATGATGCACACGTCAAAAGCACGGCGTGCTAGAACTGCATCGCTGGTCCCTAGGCACGTTGCAGCAACAACTTGGGCTTCTGCCACGACTTGTACTACTTCCTCAGACGTCGCACATGTCCCAAGCCGCGCGGTCAGCGTACATGCGTGCACTCGCGGATGTACACGCGAAAGAGGACCCAGCCGAAGAACAGGTGCATCAAGCAGCTTGCTCACGATCGTGTCGACGGCCGAATGGGTATGGCTGCACAGCAGCACTCGTTGGCCAAGCTCGACCAGTATGCGCACTAGCATAGCAATAGTCGACGACTTGCCTGTGCCTGGCATGCCCAAAATCAACGCATAGTCTCGTGCACACAATGCTCGTTCAATAGCCCGACACTGGTCCTCATTACAGTGCATCGTGTGCCGCTTCATACATGTGCGCATGCGGTCGTCCATACCTGTCCATTGAGGCGCATCCAGATGCACAACTCGCCGACGCAGAGCCTCAACTTGCGGTGGCACATCTTTGTAAAACAGACAGGCGAGATTGTAGCGTGGCACGCCCATCATCGACATGATATCATCCAAATCGATGCGAAATGTCTGGGGATTGCCATACTGTGCCTTGTATTGAGTGAGGGCCATGTCCATGGACGATTCAAAGCGCACGCAAAGGTGCATGCCAGGCAACACCCGTGCTCGCGACAGAAACGCCGTGACCGGTGTCTGGACAGCCAGTATGACCAGATCTTCAGCGACGAAGGGCACATGCTCACTCAGCACATCAAATGTGCACGCTGAGTCCGTGCACTGCCGCATTGATACGTGCGAAAGACAGCGTCCTGCTGCTTGCCGCGCTTCTGCCGACATAGTCCATAGTTCCGCTTGATGGCGCTGCAAACTTCGCTCTTCATGCGATAAAAGCGCATCCCAATCCGCAAAAAAGGACAGGTCCTGAGGCGTTAAATGCGACGTGCTCTCGGTATATAAGTCGGCGATAGGCGAGTCGATATCAGTGACGCGCTCCAAGGCACGACGGTACAGCATGCACGCATCACGCGAGTAGCATCGCTGGCACTTGAAGCGACTGTCGATGGTCGGCGGCAAAATGGGCGGCCGGATATCGCACACCACGTCCTCCAAGTCTGCCTCAGTCAGCTCGAATTCAAAGCTGTCTGGCGATGATGGTGGTTCGGTCTGAGTCGTCGATTCATGCACCACGTCGACAGAGAGAGAGGTGGGAGAGGGCAAAAGTGCTTTCTGCACCTTGTAGGAGGCCATGTCGTTGCGCGCCATAATGAGACTCCGCACTTCTCGGACCACTCGGTGTACTCGACGCATCTCGCAGTTTTGGATATACAGCAATAAGCCGCAGTCAACATGCATACCATAGGCATCAGCCAGAAGCATGGTGTACAGGCTCGTTTGAGCCATGTGCTCCATGCTTGATGTCACACGACCCGTCTTGATCTCGATAGGGAGAAGAGCACGCTGTAGTCCAGCTTCGGACAGTATCTCTGCTTCCATACAAACGTCCATACGCCCTTTGAGTCCATACATGGGGCACGTTATATCTGACTCAATACCGACAACCCGGGTAAAACGCATCGAAACGTGCGTGTCCGTACGAGGATCCTGCACCACAGCCATGCTAGACGCTCGTCCATCACGGAATGCAAGATAGGTCTCAGCAAATCGAACCAATGAAGGTATAGCTGCATACAAGTCGGTGCGGGCAGTCTCCGTCGCGACATGAACGAGCACCAGAGCTTCCTGCACCAGCTCGAGCTGCCGTTCCACTTCAGCCGCCAAGAATGCTTGCGAAAAGTTTCCAAGCCGATCCCATGCTTTAGGCGCTTGCACACCTGCTGTAGGCATCTTGCTTTCAGAGACTGGATCTACTGAAGCAACCAGACACGCCTGAAGTAAGCCATGCACCGCCGTGCCCATGACTGCCACGTAGGTCGATTCCGTTGGCGAGCGAATGCGCTCTTGCAGCATCGACTTTCGCATACATGATGCTACACTCGCGAGTCTCGATGCAGATATGATAACGTCAGGGTGAAGAATAAGGAGTCGTTGGCTTTCTCTAGACGTGTCTGCCACAAAGGTAGCCAGCGTCATGATCGGCACGTCTCCTTCTGCATCCCACTCACCAATTAGGTGGACCATATCATCTGGCCGGACAGCGAGACTTTGCCATTCGTCACGAAGTCGCGCATAACATCGAACAGGTGGCGCATGATGCAATGATTCTTGGAAGTACATGCTCTGATTCAGTGTGCATGAAGATGTCCTTGAAGGCAGGGGGCCCTGGATGACGTCCAGTACCAACACCTTTTCGATTGCCGAGCCACGCTTGGTAGGGTATGCTTGCTCATAGAAATTTAGGACACGGGCACGCGAAAAGGCACGCGTCGCATACGAGCTTGTGTTAGACACTACGGTTGACTTCCGTAGGTCCTTTTCGTCTACGTCTTCACAGCCGTACCTCGCATGTGTGCTTTTTGGCGAAAGCATGTCACAACAACGAGGCAGTCCGACAGGCACGTTCGAATGAACTTCCTCTCAATTAGATGTGACCTAGATGTCCAAACCACTTGGCAGCGTCAATGCTGGACGTCTTTCGTTCGATGACTAATATCCTCGCGTTGGTTGGATATATATGATAGACCACCGCTATGTAGAAGGCAAAGTTGGCCACAAAGCGAACAAAATCGCAACCGTATCTGGTACGTTTGCACCAATCAAGGTACAGAGGTAAATGAATTAAAAGACAAGTCCCAAAAGTTTTTTGAACAACGGTCGCGCACGCTTCTCGGCCCGCTCTTGTTCTAGCACCTCCAAAGGCACAGCTTCTCGTCGTCCAGTGTGGAGATCCATGTCGTCAAGCGATACGATCCTTGTCCGATGGTAAAGCTTGTACCCGACAAAAAAGACAATTATGACCGCAAGAGAGATCATTTTTTCAAAAAAGTGATATGCTCGGTCGTCGGAACTCAGCTCTCCTTCGCCAATTGGGAAAGCAGATGAATAGAAGTTGGCAACCACCACCAAGATACTCACTGCAAGGCCAATATAGGAGCCAGTAACGCCAAAAGGCGATGCCCACGGCAGTTCAGCGATGCTGTTTCCTTGCTTGATCCAAGCTTTACGGAATCGGATATGGCAAAGAGAAATGGATCCCCAAGCAAAAATCATGGCCAAGCCACTAAGACCTACCAGCCATGAAAATACAGTCGACTGGTCAGCCGAATAGATAAGGAAAGAAATAAAGCTGAACAGGAGTGTCAAAATCACAGCAGGGAGAGGGCGGCCAGCGCGGTCCACGTAGCAAAACAGTTTTGGTGCGAATCCTTGTTCAGCGAGGGAGAGCAATGTGCGACTACTTGCAAATACAGCCGCATTAGAGACAGACAGTGTGGAGAGAATAATCACCGCATTGATAATGTGAGGCAGGACTTTGATCTTTCCAATATCCATGGCAATAACGAATGGAGAGCGGCTGGGGTCATACGCTGAGCCCGAGCCACTTTGCAGGCGAGGATGATCATAAGGCACAACCAAAGTAATCAAGAATAGGGAAAGAATGTAGAAAATAAGGATACGGACCACAATCTGTTGGCAGGCCTTGGGGAGAACCTTTCTGGGCTCACGGGTCTCAGCTGCAGCTAGACCAACAAGCTCTGAACCAGAAAAGGCAAACGCAACCCCAGCAAATGTTGAGCAGAAACCTTTGAACGCATTATTAAAAGATCCAGGATCGTGCCATGTATGTGCGCCCAAATGTACGCCATTCGGTGTTCCACCGCAATCAATCACAATCAGTACAATAATCAAGCCAATCACGGTTATAATCTTAACCAGGGTAGACACGAACTCAAACTCAGCATATCCTCGAACACCGAAAATATTGATGAATGTAATCAACGCGATAAACATGGCCAGCAAAGCCCCTTTTGGTACAATATTATTGTCCTCATCCCAACTCGCAACCATGATAGTTGCGGCTGTGAACTCAATAGGGGCCGATATGATCCATTTAATAAAGTAGTTATAGCCCATAGCAAAACCCCACGCAGGGTCAATAAACCTTGTGGCATAAGCAGAGTATGCTCCCGATACAGGCAAAGTGACAGCTAGCTCACCGAGGGCAAAAACGACAGAAATGAGCATGATGCCAATGATAATAAAATTAATTAGGAGACTTCCAGGTCCTCCGGTTGCCAGCTCTGTGCCAGAGCTAATGAACAGTCCTGTACCGATGCCACCGCCTAAGGCAATGAATTGCACATGGCGATTGTCTAGAGTACGCTTTAGACCTGACTTTTCGGGAACAGCAACCATCCTGTGGTCGTCCGTTTCCACAAACCGTTCAGCATTGCCATAGTTCTCGTCACCAAGAATTTCTGGCTTGCCTTCTTTCTCGCAGCCATCACCTGCATAGTCCGGATCCGCTCCATATTCATCAGGGGCCCGTTTAAAACTGTCGACCCAGTTCTGAATGATTGACATTCGTAGAAGCGGTTGACAAAGCTGCTCCCTCAGTCTGGGTCACGCCTATAGTTTCTATCTTGGCTCTTTGAATGGAGGATCTTGGAAAAAAAAATTCTGCATATTCCTGCATTAGTTTGCTTGGAACTTCTTCATGCATGCGAAAATATCCCTTGAGCTGGCCTGCATTTTCCCCACAATATCTCTATAGTGGCATGTAATTGAAAATAAATTCGCCGCTAATCTCGTTCGGCCGGAATTTTGCCAGATTGATGGCCAAGAAACACGTGTACTTTGAAGAGAGGAACTATGCATATGCGACACATTATTGGCGACCTCCATGAATATCACTTTTATGACCTATGCAACAATTCTGACGTACACATGCATATCAGACTAGATAAGCATCAACTTGAGCCTTGGCAAAATTCCTGGTCGTTCATCCAGGCAAGCGAGGAATTATTTTCATGCATCATGGAAGTACTTACAGCAAATTTACACAATGGCGATAACTAGAAGAACCCTACATGCAATCACTCTAATTATCTGTCAATATGCACCTTTTGGTAGAAACATTTTTGCCAGAATCATTCAAAAGAATATGTCCAAAATGCGCCTCCATCTCGGCTTCATCAGTTCGCCTTTTTCGAACTCCCATTCGTGCCCTTCGTTGGGGTCACGGCGACCTGTCTGGAGATCAATGTCGCTCAGTCGTATAAACTTTGACCTGGTAGTGATCAAATGTAGTAGGAAAGAGAACAGCATAATGACCACAGATAGGTATGATTGGAAGAACTCTTTAGCACGAGCATAGCCGTCTGACTGCGCCTCATCAATAGGAAACACGGAGATATAAAACGTGGCCATCAAAACGAGCATGTTTAGGGTTAATGCAATTAAAGAGCCCCAAATGCCTAAAGGTGAGCTCCAGGGTAGGTCTTTCACTGAATATCCGGCTCGTTTCCAAGCAAAGCGGAAGCGAATATGTGCCAGTGCAATACTAAACCATAATAAAATGACAGACATGCCAGATATACTTCCCAGCCAATTGAAAACTTCTTCTTCCGAGCTGGAGTATACCAAAAAACCCAGAAGACCGAATAGGAATACAAAAATATATCCAGCGATAGGACGGCCTTGCCTGTCTGAAAACAGAAATATGCTGGGTATGAAGTGCTTTTCTGCCATGGTATACAGAAGACGGCTCGCCGTGTAGACTGCCGCATTGGCGACAGATATGAACGAAATTAGCGTCACAGCATTGAAAATCTGAGGAAGTGCCCTTACCCCTCCTGATTCAATGGCCATTACAAAAGGTGAGTAGTTAGATAGCTCCGGATTATCAGAGGGAACAAGTAATGAAACCATAAATAGTGATAAGATAAAGAAGATTAAAACACGATAGACAACGTATTTTGCTGCTTTAGGAAGATGCCTTCTCGGATGAGAAGATTCACCAACAGTGACACCTATAATCTCTGTGCCACCATAGGCTAATGCTGTGAACGCGAAAGAATTGCAGAATCCTTTAAAACTGTTCTTGAATGCGCCAGGCTGATGCCAATAATGTGCACCAACGTGCTCACTATTCGCTCCACCGCATGCAAACACAATACATGCAACAATAAAACCAATACAGCCAGCCATTTTTATGCTTGTGGTTAGCATTTCGAATTCCCCGAAGAATCGCACACCAAAAAGATTAACGGAGAAAACAGCGACAAGAATAATTGCAACCCAAACACCTTTGGGAACCACTTCATCCTTATCCCAGTAGCTGATAGCCATGCACGATACCGTCAATTCTGTAGGTAGAATAATCAACCAAGTTGTCACGAAATTTATACCGATTGCAAATCCTGCAGAAGGATGTACAAATCTTTTCAGCATTTCGGCATATGATGCAGAAGAGGGAAATACTGATACAAGCTCGCCCACAGCGAAAATGACTGTGATGACCATAAAGCCTAGGAGCACAAAACTTATCATCAATGATCCTGGACCACCATATTTTAAAATGTTACCGGAGCCCATAAAAAGGCCAGTACCAACACCGCTTCCCAGAGCGAGGAAGCAAAGATGACGCATATTTAGGTCTCGGCGAAGCTCTTTCGATTCAGCAGCGTTGCCAGGTCGGGTATGCGTAATAGAGTCATCTGTGGCAGCATCATCTGTAGAGCCAAACGATTCTGAATTGCATGTTACTATTCCTTTTCCTTGATGCAAATTTGCAGCATCATTTTCATAACCTTCCATTATGATAACATGGAATCGGCCCAAACGTTCAACCTTTAAGTGAAATAATCAGTATGACTCTCGCCATGCGACGAAGAAGTTGAGTATGGTTCACGTGATCTGACTTTGACGCACGTGAGCCAACATCTCCAGCATCACGATGGAGGTCTATAGAGCTGATACAATGTGTCGTTCATACTTAATCATGACATGCGAGATCTACGGATACAGAATGAGCAATTTATAGGGAATATTAGAAGAAGAAATCTTTCAGCTTCAGGATGAATGGCTTCGCACGTTCCTCCGCGCGTTCCTGCTCGAGTACTTCCAATGAGACTGGGTCCCTTCGCCCGGTTTGGACGTCGATCTCGTTCATGTGCACAACGCGACTGCGTGTATATAGCTTGTGTACACCGAAGACGACAAGAACAATAATAAGTGAGATCATACTCTCGAAGAAGGAGTTAGCACGATCATTACCAGTCATATTGCCCTCGCCAATAGGCCATGCTCCACTGTAGAAGGCAGCAGCGATAATCAAGATATTCAAGAAAAGACCGAGAATAGCACCAATAATGCCACATGGTGACTTATAAGGCAATTGAGCCAGGGAGTTTCCTTGAAGAAGCCAGGCTTTCCTGAAACGAATGTGAGCAAGACATGTCGATCCCCAAGAAAATATCACGGAGAGACCAGAAATACTCAGCAGCCAGTCAAAAATAGTGTTTGGATCCGAGGCGTAGATCAGGAAGCCCAATAAACCAAAAAGGAAGCTAACGAACATGGCAGGGAGTGGTCGCCCTTTACGATCAACATATGTGAAAATTTTGGGGGCCATACCGAGCTCAGCGAGAGAAAGCAGCGTCCTGCTTCCGCCATAGACAGATGCATTTCCGACCGACAACGCAGAAATCAAAATAATGGCATTAAAAATTTGAGGGAGAGCATGGATTTGGCCTTGTTGCAGTGCAATCACAAAGGGGGAACTGCTAGGGTCATTGCTGTCTCCCATAAGACTTTTGGTATCAGAGGGAACAATAAAAGTGATCATAAGAATAGAAACAATATAAAAGAGCAGAACACGACCAACCACTTGCTTTGTTGCGCGGGGTATATATTTACGAGGGTTGGAAGATTCTGCTGCAGCGATTCCCACAATTTCTGTGCCTGAGTATGCAAATGCAGCAGTAATAAAAACAGAACAGAATCCTTTAAATCCGTTCAAGAAAGGAGGAGGATGGTGCCATGAGTGTGCGCCTAGATATTCACCTCGAGGACTTCCGCCTACATCAATGACGATGCAAGCAATTATAAAGCCAAGACAGCCAAGAATCTTGATTAATGCAGCCAAGAATTCAAATTCACCGTAGCCGCGGACACCAATGAGATGGATCGACATCATAAGAACCAAGTAGATTGCTACCCAGACGCCTCGAGGCACAGTTTCGTCTTTATCCCAAAATGATATAACAATTGTGACTGCAGTAGCCTCCAAAGGAAAGGCAGCGAGCCATTGAAGCCAGTAGTTCCAACCCATAGCAAAGCCCCAAGATGGGTCGAGAAACCTGACAGAATATGTGCAAAATGAGCCAGACACAGGAAGAACAGCAGCGAGTTCACCCAATGAAAGCATAGTAAGAATCACGCAAACGGCAACAATGATGAAACCAAGCATTAGCGAACCAGGTCCACCCGTAGCAAGGTTTTGGCCGGAACCAATGAAAAGACCCGTTCCTATGCTCCCTCCTAGGGCAATGAGTTGGATATGACGTCCGCTAAGATTGCGCTTGAGTCCCGTTTCTTCAGGTATCAAAGCAACGCCGCCATCTTCGGTTTTCACCGCGACTGTAGTATTTGTGTATTCATCCTTTCCCAAGGCTTCTTTGGTATCCAAGTGCTTGTGATCCTCGGAGGAGAATTCTCCAACATAATTTACTTCTTTCCCAATCCCCCGATCAGCGGGCTTAAAGTCATCTAGCCACCTCCTGAAAGCACCCATGGTTACGACGTGGCGTGACTGAAGAGATAGGCGGAGGTCTCAGTTGGCTTTTTCACATATTCCTGGTCGCTTTTCACGGGCAAATCAATAATACTAAATGATTGGCTGAGACTCCAGTTGCTATCCTGGCAGATTTGAGCCGCCCACATAGCTAACTGCGGAAATAATTTCATGAGTCGCGGACCCGCCTAGGTGCTCGTCTGACTTCAGCGAAAGGCTCAAATTATGTAAAGCCGACTCGCATGCCACATTGGAGACATAAGCTCTATTATTATTTCACAAGGCCAGAGAGACCTGTGACTGTTCGGCGCAACGCTTGATAAGGAGTATTTTGTCTACAAGAAACGCAGATAAATGATACTGCTGTGAGATCGCGAAATATACACTGATACTGGGTTTACGTCGATGGAAGGTATAAACGATAGCATATCGTTTTTGATTCGGTAATGCAATTAGAAAAAAAAATGCAGAACCTTTTTGTGGAAGGGCCTGTTCTGCCTTTCAGCACGTTCTTGATCGTGCTCCTCAAGGCTGATTTGTTCACGCATACCAGATACGAGATCAATTTCTTGCAAAGGAATAATCTTGGTCTTTTTTACAATTTTGTAGCCAAAGAAGAAAACCATAATGATAGGGAGAGATATCATGCCAAGGAAGAAGTTATATCCTCGATCATTCCCGTTCTTTTCTCCCTCGCCAATAGGGAAAGCTGAATTGTAAAATTGGGCAATGATGACCAGTATGTTAAAAGTAAGACCGATGTAGCTACCCATAACACCCAGAGGCGAGAGCCATGGAAGTTCGGACAACGAGTGACCTTGAAGCTTCCATGCAGCGCGGAAACGAATGTGAGAGATACAGATCGATGACCATGTGAACAAGATAGCAAGACCGGATATGCCCAGAAGCCAACTGAATACTTCACCGCCATTGTCATCACCCACATAGATTAGAAATGCTAATGCACCAAACATGAGCGTAAACAGTGTGGCCACGAGCGGTCGACCTTGGCGATCGACGTAAGCAAATATTTGGGGTGCCATGCCATTGTCGGCCAAAGCGTGGAGCATCCTGCTACCAGCATAAGCAGCAGAGTTCGACACAGAGATAGCGGACAGCATAATCACCGCATTAACAATGTCCGGCAATACACTGACTTGGCCAGCCTTGATGGCAATCACAAATGGCGAGCTTTTAGGATCATTATCGGTCTTTCCATGAAGGTCAGGAGTGTTATATGGCACAAGCAATGTGACCATGAATAATGCGATGGCATAGAAAATGATAACACGGTATAAGACAAGTTTGCAAGCCCTTGGCATAGCCTTGCGCGGATTGCTGGACTCGGCCACAGCAAGACCCAAAACTTCTGTGCCTGTAAATGCAAAAGCAGCCGTGGTGAATACATTGCAAAATCCTTTAAATCCGTTGTTAAAGGCGCCTGGATCATGCCAGTAACGAGCACCCAAATACTTGTGGTTTGTGCCGGACGTGCCCCCGCAATCCACCACGGCCGCGTAGATAATAAATCCGACGAGAACAAGCATTTTACAACTTGTAGCGATGAACTCGAATTCCGCATAGCCACGGGCACCAAACAAATTGATAAGAATGACCAGTACCCAAAAAATAGCAACAAGGGCACCATTGGGCATTGGTCCTTCTTTGTCAGGATCTAATTTATCATGATTCCAATAACGAACCACGATCGCGGCGGCAGTGAATTCGAGAGGAAGAGTCGAGCACCAGGACATAAAGTAATTGTATCCAATTGCGAAACCTGCGGCAGGATCAATAAAACGGGTTGAATAAGCACTGAAAGCACCGGGGGTCGGGAAAAGGGTAGCAAGCTCACCAAGAGCAAAAAGTACCGTGAGGATCATTATACCCATAAGGGTGTAGTCAATAATTATACTTCCAGGGCCACCTTGATATAGTTTTGATCCAGAACCGACAAAGAGACCGGTACCAATGCCGCCACCCAAAGCAATGAACGCTAGGTGACGGCTTCCAAGTTCTTTCTTGAGCATGGGCCGTTTTGTAGGTTTTATGCCTTTCAGGTCTTCAGAGGTAATATCGTGAGAGGGCTTCAGAGGAAAGCTTGCGCCCTCTTGTTCAATGTCGCCTTCAGATGGATCGGCGTATTCTCCGTCCGTAACGGCTGGTTTGAACCCGTCTATCCAATTTTGGAAAACTGACATGGTAGGTATGACTGCTTGGGAGTCAGTGCTTTGTGTGAGAGTTAAAGGAGTACTGCCAATGAAGGAACTAAGGAGAACTTCGTGTGCTAATACAGTTGCTAATCCCAAAAAATGTACTCGACAATCAAGATAAAGGCGGGGGTGAGAAGGACGCCGATTGGATCTTGTGCGAGTTCACATGCGAAAAAAAATACATAGATATGGATTATATAAGCCATAAGACTTAAACACGTTCCGCGGAATTGAAACGCTGGGATAGCAGATAGGATACACAGGAAAGAACTACAGCACTCATGTACATGTGATAGACAAAAATTCATGCATCTAGTTCATTGGATTCATCCGCGCTTCGTTTAATACCACGCTTAGCTTCATCCAAGAACTGGTCAATAGCGAAAGGATCACTGTCGTCTTTCTCAAACTGTACAGGACCAGAGCGCGTTTCTTTACTCTGACTTCCTTTAAATCCTCTTTTGACACCCAAACCAAACCTGTCATGTTGCAGCTCATTCTGAATACCACTTGCGGTACCGTTTCCGAACATTTCGTCTGAGCCACCAGTGCCCGGACGAGTATAGATGGCTGTGGCCGCAGAAGACCCCTGGAATAGCGGTTTATCGTATACATTATACGAATCATCATCACCAAATGTGTTAGAAAGGGCTTCTCTGTTGAAAAGCCGGGCGTCAGTCATAGACTCCTTGCTCATGGTTGGTTTGGCCAAACCAAGTGCCACCTTCTCGGAGATATCACGGTTCTGCTCCTTGGCAAACGCTCGCGCCCGCTGTTCCTGGCCCATGTTGCTCATACGCAATTCGCGCTCTCGTTCTCGACGGCGCTCTTCACGGAGACGGTTACGCTGCGCGACGTCTTCATCATCTTCGTCGTCACTCTCACTGCTTCCGTAGGCAGTCAGCGCGCTACCACTGTGTGCTAAGCGATCATCATGAGAGGATATACCCGCACGTTCGTCGCGCGCACGTTGCGCAAGCATACGGAGGCTCTCTTCACGAGCAGCTTTTTCTTGCGCAGCAATTTTCTGCTGCATGATGTTACGCTGTCGTACCTCTTCGCGCGCGTGGCGATCTGCCATATTGAGGGCTTCCGAAAATTGAGCAAAATTGTCATTGACTTCCACATCCTGCATGCCACGACCACTGGCAGCAAGACGCTTGTCCAGCGGGATAGTATAGCCCTTGTTATTCTTCCAATTAGAAATACATGGGGGGATCATCCATTCTTTTTGCTCCTGAGCAGTCACTTTGCGCGGTGGACTCCGTAGCACCGGCGCCGGAGGACTGGGTGGCCCGTTAGGCACCTTTTTAAACCTGTGCTTGGGTGGCTCCAGAGGATCTTCCACAACCTCGGTCATTTTAATGATGCGCTGCTTTTTGCCACCTGGACCTTGCGAGGCAGGTGTGTAGCGTAAATAACTAGTGTTGGAGGATGCACCTGGTACATTTTTTGGCTGCGTTGATTTAACCTTGCCATGCACAATGCTTTCCAGTGCAAGGCGAGTGCGCTCCGCTGTGGACAAGACTTCTTCCTCGGAGGGTCGGTCAATGGAACGTTGTCGATCTTTCAAATCGTCTCGTTGACTCAGGGGCAGAAGATCCGTAAATTTAGACTGTACATGTTGATCTTCTCGACGTCCCTGGTGCACAATCGCATCATACTGCGGTTTACCGTCTCTGCCCGCATGAAGCGTCAGCGCCTTGCCTGTTCCCAACATCGTGACGAGAACTGCCACGCCGCACAATTGATGCGCCACAAAGGCGTCGTAGCCCTCCCACGTGACCTACAGACAAATCGCCCATGCGACAGAGGTGCATGGTTGCCAATGGACACCATGTCATGAGCACTGAAAGGAGCGGGGAAAAGCACCGATTTCGATACCATTCTGACAAAATCGAAGCCGACTATGAAAATAGTGAGCATGTGCCTTGTCCTCGTGTGACGTATCGTCACTTGCTCAGTACAAGCTACGAGCCTGAGAACCCATTACGGGTCATTGCACATTGCGATGTCGACGCAGCCTACGCACAGTTTGAGGCGTCGAGGCTTGGAATAGACTCCCGCTCAAACCCACTGGTTGTGTTGCAGTGGAAGCAAATCATTGCTGTTAATTATGTGGCCAGGAAGTTTGGCGTAAGCAGATTCAATTGTACACTCGAGGAGGCCAAGCAACGGTGTCCAGACCTCCGCCTCGTACACGTCGCATCGTATGGACCCGGTGATAAATCGCCAAAATACTATGAGGATCCTGATCCATCTAGTCACAAAATTTCACTAGACATGTATCGGCGAGAATCGAAGAAAATTATGGATATTTTTCAGCGCCAGTTGTGTCACGATCATGTGCCCTATGGTCACGCAAACTATGAACTCGAGTCTATCACGACTGAAGGCTGGAGTCCATCCGTTCTACACATGAAAGGCCAATCGAAAGACCATGATATCATATTTGAAAAGGCATCGATTGACGAATCTTTCTTTGACTTGTCTAGGTACGTGCGCAAGCAGATACTATCGCGTTTTCCTTCGCTGGACATTCGCAAAGAGGTGAACGGTTTCGACGCTGATACACGGGCAGCTCGACTCGATGCAGAGCTGCCGCCTATACCCATGCATGTACGTGATGAGATGAGCATGCGAGCCTGGCTTGCTCTTGGTACCTGGCTTCCGCCTAGTGAGCACAGGGAAGAGCAATCACTTCTTACGCCCCTTACATGGATCGACGTGGCGCATGCTATGGCGGCAGAACGTATGATATCAGTGCGCTGGCACATTTTGAACGAATTGGGATATACAACCTCGGCTGGTATCGCGTCGAATAAAACATTGGCGAAGCTATGCTCATCGTTCCGAAAACCATGCAGTCAAACCATGCTCCTTCCCCGGTACACATGTGCCTTTTTGGCCCCTATGCCGTATCGAAAGATTCGATTTCTCGGTGGGAAATTTGGTGCGGATATCGAAGGAGAATGGAGTCAGTCGACTGTACGAGAATTATGGGGCGTGTCCCTTTTAGACATGGAGAAACGATTTGGAGCGGATGGTAAATGGTTGTATCACTTGATCCGTGGTATTGACACATCTAATGTTGTCCAGCGCTCTGCTAATCATTCCATGATGTCAGCCAAGAATTTTCGTCCTGGGATTTCCTCCACGGCTGTGGCTCTTTCTTGGATTGCCATCATGTCGTCTGAGCTAAGTATGCGGCTACAAGAAGAGCGAGAAGAGGTGAAAATGATGTATCCACGTACATTGGTTCTAAGATATTTACTCGCGGATTCCACCTCTATGAAAAGTCATCAAGTTCCGTTCGGAAAAATTGCAAATGAGCACTTAGATCATGAGATTTATGTGCGAGCAGAGAAACTTTGGAACGAGACGCTTGGTCGCGCCATGCAGCAGCCGGGGCGCATAGACGTCCGTGTTCTTTCACTTTCTTTTGCAGGTATAGAGCGCAAGATGAAAGATCAGCAACCTCTTTCCAACTTCTTTTCTAAACGAAAAAGTGATCATGATGCGAAAGTGGCCCTCAAGTTGCCTCGAACTCAGTCACCTCCCTATGACTTAGTAACAGACCCAACATCTCAAACAGAAATGGCACAATGGACATGCTTGAAATGCAGTCACGTACTCAGTGTTCCCATTTTCGAGGATGTTGAGCCTCATGCCACAGAGCCGCCGTCTTACCTGGGTATCCTGCAGCGGGCATGCGAGGAACACGAGCATTGGCACATGGCCTTGGCCTTGGCGGAGAGGCTGGAGTAATTAGTCAGCATATAAGGTACCAAGGCACTCTGGTCCCATGTCACGCCATCGCAACGACTTACTCTATTCATGTTGCCACCCCTGGTCCTTCGATCTGCCCGAGCGCAACTTCGAGCGTGTTCACCAACCTTTCAAAGTCAGACTCGTTTATGGAGTCAGCTTGCTAGTCGTCGTTCGATCGCCGCTCGACAGCCTTTCATAGGCAAGGCTGTGGCTGTGGCATCGCTTGGTGCCGCTGCGGCCGTGACGTTCTCAATGATGAGCAACCAAGGCAGCAGCTTGACCGAGTGTGAGGATGTGTCGCAAGTGAATCAAATGACAAAGGTTTCTTCGAAGCCTGACGTCTCGATGCTTGACCCTAACATTCTCGACGACGAAAGAAAGCCCATGCGTAAGCGTATGGAGACGTATGTCAAGTTGCTCCAGCGACGCCTTGTGGATATGATTGAGGCAGAAGAGAATGCGGGAAGAGCCTCTCATGAGCCAAAGCATTTCACAGTGGAGACTTGGACGCGAAAACAGGGTGGTGAAGGTACATCTTGCGTGATCCAAGATGGCGAGGTGATTGAAAAAGGTGGTATTAATGTGAGTGTGGTGTACGGCAACCTGCCCCCATCCGCTATTCGTCAAATGTCTGCTGATCATGACGGCCTCATTGAGCGCATCGGTTACAAGGTTGAGGGTCCTGATGCTCAAGTTGATGGTCTACCTTTCTTTGCAACAGGCATCAGTGTGGTGATCCATCCCAAGAATCCTATGAGTCCAACGTCTCACTTTAACTACCGTTACTTCGAGCTCATGCACCCAGAAAAGCTCAAGGATGGATCACCTAATCCAAACTACCATGAAGAGCCTGTCGCATGGTGGTTCGGCGGTGGTGCTGACTTGACACCTATGTACCTCTTCCCTGATGATGCAAAGCATTTCCACAGAGTCCTCAAGGATGCCGCCGACTCGCAAGATCCTGCATTCTATGTTGCATGGAAGAAGTGGTGCGATAAGTACTTTTGGTTGACGCACCGTGGCGAAAACCGCGGTATCGGCGGTGTCTTTTTTGACGACCTGACGCTGCCCATGTGGAACCAGAGGCGGACTACATTTATTCCGCTGATGGACGGCACCAATCAGGCAAACCAAGTGCTTGTTTCATCTAAGCAACACAACAAGGAGTCCCTTTTCCGTGCCGTGCGCGCCATGGGAGATGCTTTTATTCCAGCATACCTGCCGCTGGTACACAAGCACAAGAATGACCCCTTCAACGCAGACAACTTGGAGTGGCAGCGCCTGCGCCGCGGAAGATATGTTGAGTTTAACCTTGTGTACGATCGTGGTACCAAATTTGGTCTCATGACACCGGGCGCACGAATCGAGAGTATCTTGATGAGTTTGCCGCTAGTGGCACGGTGGGAATACATGGAGGGTACAACCGGTACAGCTCGTGAGTCGTCCACAGCTGCCCATATAAACGATGGAGAAAACCGCAAAAAGCATTCGGAAGACGAAATGAAGGCCCGTGAAGCCATGCAAGATGCTCTGGAGCATCCGAGAGCGTGGATTTGATTCTAGCGCTGAACTCGCACACCTCTCCCTGCCTCAAATTGAGCCCTTTTCTGGGGTACTCCACATGGGGCCTACACGTCCAAATAGACTAGCTAATCTCCGTATACCAAGTCGCGAAAGAATATGTATGCTGCAGCGAGGTGCAAGGTAGCCATGCTTCGTACTGTAGCGTGCTGCTGCCAGAATCTAAGCTTGAGCATGATGCTGCTGGTGTGTGCCGAACAAGGATGACATCCATGGACGACGTGATTCAGGCGGCTCTGGTGCCATGCCATTTCTCAGGTTTTCCTGCCCACGTTCGCGCAAAACTGCGATTAGCGTAGCGAGTCAACGTACATTCTTCCACAATATGAGCATTGCGCGAATTGGTCTTGAACGTCGCCAACACAATATCACCCACAAAGGGAATAAACCCAAGGCCGGCCGACACCGTGTTATTGGCCTTCATTCGAGCCAAGAGCTCAGGTGGGAAACTATTGGGTAAGTGCCATACAACATACTTCTCAATTTGTTCGGCCTTTTTCACAACAAGATTGTGACTTAAGAGGAAATCAGTTACATCTCCCACCACAGGGATAAGGCCGATCACGAACGTCCAGCCAAATCGCATACCACACATTTTGAAGCCTTTGTCAAGCACATGGGCACGCTTCTTGATTTTGTGCAAGATTTTTTCATCATGCTTCGATAGTCCAGGCGGTATTTGACGCTGCACCGTCAGTACTCTATTTTCCACGTACTTTCCGGCGCTTTTGCTTGCCGTTCTCTGTATAATATTCATAATACGGATCCTTGACTTGTTAGACAAACACACACACCTCTGGCTCAAACTGATGCGCAAACTTTTCAATATGATCAGAGGCAAGCATTTTTGCCGCGCCGGTTACGAGACCCGCCATGGTGGTCAGGGTGACAGGGGTGCGGGGTAAAACCTATGGCAGCCATAAGACAATGAAAGGGACCTATTGGGTCAAGTATCTACGTCATTCTTGACTGGAGTACCTCGAGGATATTTTGGACCCAGAACGATGCGTCACCCGCTGGGTCTTCAAACTGCCACTGGCGAACGGGTGTGTGTACAACGAATCCGCGCGAGCCACGCGCATCCACATGCACAGGCCACACGTCGGAGGCCTCGTCAGGTGTGGGCGCCGCATCAGGTGAGGTCGTCTGGTCGTTGGGATCATCGTCTTTGTGGCGCAAACCCAATGTGCGTGTAATCGCCTGCATGGGTGCCTTCAGTGATGGAGCGCCTTGCGAGCGCGACTGGCTCTGTGCACTACGACGCGAATCGCTTCTCACGAGATGTGGCACAGACTTTGGCGCATCGTTGGTCGCTTCACCAGGTGGATGCAGAGGAATGTCCACCAGCACTTCGGGAGATCGTGTCGTTTCCTTCAGACACAAGAGTCGTGGACGGGTGGTGAGTACGAGCTTGCATTTTCGAGCAAACATGCCCGTGTTCGCAGCGCGTCGCAGTAGCATGGGACTCGCCAATGCTACGTCTTCATTTGGCAACAAGATGTCGTTCCATGCATAGGATTTGCGACCACGCGATGATCCTGAGGCTGAGCGCGAAGGAGGAACAGTCTTTTTGGAGTGATCGCAGCTGGAAGTGACCGACGAGTCGTCCGTCGCAATGGAAGGCTCCTGTGAAGCGAAAGAGTCTTCGCGCTGGAAACTGAGATCGTTCATGAGCTTGTCAAGCTCTTCCATGACGCGCTGCTGCCCATCCACTCGTGAGCGCTGCATTTGATTCGGCTGAATTTTGGGAGGTTGGACCATCCACAGCGTTGCAAAGTCGATCGAGTGGAACATGGTGTGGCGCTTGACATCTTTGGCTGACGCGCGCGTTTTGGGGTCAAGACACAGGAGCGCGTCAATAAGAGTGCGCGCGTCTGCTGGAAAGCTGGGCGGGTATGTGAACGAGCGATGAAGGATTTTTTGAAAGGTTTGGTACTCGTTGATCGCGCGAAATGGGGAGTGCCCCGCAATTATCTGGTAAAACACACAGCCAAACGCCCACCAGTCAGCCGGCATGCCGACAACCTGGTCGTTCAGCAGCTCAGGACTCACGTACTCTGCCGTGCCGACAAAGCTGTAAGCGCGTTCATCGGAAGGCCCATCTGGCGGCCGAACCAAAATACGCGCTGAGCCAAAGTCGGTCACCATCACACGCATGTTTTTGTCGAGCAACACATTCTCTGGCTTGATATCGCGATGCACCACACCAGCGCGGTGAATCCGATCAATGGCGTCAGCCAACTGAGCCGCATAAAACGTGGCCGAGTCGATGTCCAATGCGCCATACTTTTGTACATAGTGCAAGAGTTCGCAGTTCTCGGCCAACTCAAGCACAAAGTAGAGGCTTTCGCGGTCCTGAAACGTATGGTACAGAGTCACGACACCAGGGGTATTGACCAGCAAGCTAAGCGCCTCTTTTTCCACGCGTACATACTTTTGCTTCTTTTCCTTGAGAATGTGCACCTTGTCCAGTACCTTGACCGCATACGCCTTGGGCATGTGTTCCGTCTGAGGTATGGATCCTGCCTGCCCAGCCGTAGCACTAAGTGCATTCGCGCGGGCAGCAAGAGCATGTCGCTCTGCATCGGGCCAGTCGTGGACATCCCAAGCTTTGAGCACGGTGGAATAGGATCCTTCGCCCAACACTTCGCCAAAGACAAAGTCGGAGGTGGTACGCCGCCGCGTGGGGCGCGTCGAGTCCGCTGCACCTTGGGAGCTGGCGACTGTGACAGGCGTGGCTGAGACGCTGCGGTTCGGCATATCCGAGGCATGCAGTGGCATTGGGCGGGACGGTGGCGTATCCATTAGGAGCGAGGAAGTCTCTGACGCTGGCATGCGTGGTGACGGTGAGCGCGGTGTCAGTGTGAGAGACGAGGACAGATTGGAGTGCCGGAAGAGCAGATTACGTGCGTCGTCGCACGCACGAGGGCGGTCAGGCGACTCTTCGAACGGCAGGCCATCATGTTGACGCACATTATTGAGCCAGTGCAGTGTGCGCGACCTGGGCGACATGTCGCGCAGCTGCGATGCGTACCACTCGACGCTAGTCTGGTCCTGACGTGGAGCGAGCGTCGCGACAGACGAGCTAGAACGAAGTGAACGCGCGTCTTCGTCGACTTGCACGATGGGAGGAGCCATGGGCTCGTGCGCTTTGGAGTGGGTATATGAGCCGGACGAACGCTGAGATGCCGCATCCAGCACCCCTAATGAGTTGCGCGATGATGGTCGCGACATAAACCGACGGGTATCGTCGTCGACCGTCGGGCCGAGCATCGGCAGACGGCGCGAAACGCCGGGCCCATTGCGGTACATCCAGCGACTCGATGGATACTTTGGGGGCATCCGGTGCTTTGCCACAGGTCCTGGTGAGACGCACGGCGGTGGTCTCACGAGGGACTCTGTCTTGCTCGACTCTGAGGAGCGATGGGGCATAGGTGTCACGGGCGTCGAGTCCTCTGCATCCAAGATCGGCGTGATCGGTGGCGGACTCGATATCGGCGGCACATCGCTGCCACTCGCAGACGCTTGCCATGGCAAAGATGCATGTACGGCAGGCACTCGAACGCACACCGGGGGTGCCATCTCTTGCGAGTTGCGCACGTTCCCACGGGGTGGCGCACGGAACGGCACAGCCTCAATACTTGACGTGCTGTTGGCGGAGCTTATGCTGCTCATTGAATCGGTGCGAGCTGTATGCAAGTCGCCGTCGCTCCTTTTGATCGAAGCCTGGGGCCCGGTGTCGTGCACGGTCGCCAGAGACGCACGGGGCACATCCGCCTGGGCTACGGGCACGTTGCTGTGAGCTAACGTGTCATTTCCAGGCGTGTGCAGATGAGCAAGACTCACCTGCTCCATCACCATAAGAATCGAGTCGGCGGAGGCAGATGGCGCAGGCTCCGCGTCCACAATGGTACTACCTCAATCGTGTCCCGCCGACGTGGCCGTGTCTTGGGGTGTCGCCATCTATTCACGTGATTCAGGATCGTCTACGGAGGGGGTGGAGGACTGGTCCTGGGGGTCCGGCGTGCCAAAGGCAATGGGCGCGGCGCCAAACTGGAACGAGCCGCCCGACGCTACGCCGGCGGTGTTGGCGAAAGAGGGACCAATCGCCGACTTGGTAAACGAAGACGACGTGCCACCGCTCGGGGGACTTGTGCCGAAGGAGAAACGGTGAGGCGCTGTGGGCGAGCCGTGCGATGGCGTAGAGGTCGCTGAGCCGAAGGTAATGGGCTTGTTGGTCGTCACGGATGGGGCCGATGGCGTCGTGGGCGGGTCCTTGGTGTCCTTCTTGGACTCCTTGGACTGGCTCGCTCCGAACGAGAAGCCTCCAGCGGGCACCTGGAAGGTAGGAGGCTTGGGTCCGGTAAATGTCTTGGGTGCGTTGCCGTCCAAGAATGTTTGTGTAGACTTGCCTGCGAATGAGAATCCTCCGCTCGGCAGAGAGGGCAGAGCCGCGCGTTCCTGTGTGGGAGGAGCGACGGCGGGTGTGAGCGTCTCTTTCTTTTCGAATGTCTCCTCGTGGGCAGACTCCTTCTCGGGAGGGGCGTCCTCAGGGGGCGGGGCATCTTTGACCACGTTGTTGGCCTTGTCAGATGCAGGGTCTTGCTTCTGCTCGTCTGGGACCGCTGGCTTCTTGGCAGGTGTCAGGGCGTCGGTCCTCAAGGCTGACGACGCGCCAAAGGACAACGCCGAGGCCGACGACGTGGGCGCTTGACTCAATGAAAAAGCTGAGGTATGAGGTGCCGCCGTTCCGAATGAAAAGGCCTTGGATGGAGGAGCGGACGACACAGCGGGTGTGGGAGAGGGAGCGGACGGCGCTGGCGACGTGGTCTCTTGTGGCTTGGGGTGGGACGAGGCGTCGTGTCTCTTGGGCGTGAAAGAGAAGCTCGTCGATACAGCAGGTGCGCTGGCATCCTTGGGTTGGGTGAAGGAAAACGAGGTAGAAGGCTTGGTATCATGGGCCGACAGGGGCGTTTCAGGAGCCTTGACCTCCGGCTGGCGTTTCAGCCACTTGCTCGCGAGGTCATCGTGGTGCCGAGCGTAGATTCGTGCAAAAGCGGCCAGCGTGTCGTGCAAGTTGGCCAGCTCATCTGACTGGTTCAGCACATGCACGAGCTGCCTGGTGAGGGACCAGTTGAGGCCCCGCACGCCTTTCCAGAACTCTGCGGGCTGTGCTTCAGCTTTGGCCGGAGGACGGGGCGTCGGTGCAAGACGCACGGATGCAAATGGCGACGACGACGGCTTGGGCGCCTCTGGCTGCGCCAGCACGGCGAATGGATTCGACGTCGGGGGCGCGCTGGGCGATGCTGTGAGGCCTTTGCGTTTCGGCAGGCCACGGATCACACGTGGCTGACGCTCCTGGGGCGCTGATGGGCTCTGCTCTCCATCATGCTCTTCGGCGCCGATCGAGTGCGGATCGTCGCCGTCTTCCCGCTGAATCTGCCGATCCGCGATGCGCTTCATGGCGGCACAGCGTCGACGGAGGCCTGGCGCCCGCCGACGTCCGGCCGAGGCCTGCTACATTACACACCTCCATGTCCCTGTGCACGGCCGCGGACGTCGGACCGCGGCTGCTGAGCGCCATGTCGGCGGGTGGTCGGCCTCCTGCGTATTTGGATGTGCGTGATGCGGCCGTGCACTATGACAAGCAGAGTCAGCGCTGGATCTGGGAGGATGACAGGGGCACGGAGTTTGAGTGGCACGGAGAGGCCCCGAGTCAAGAGATCGTAGACGCTGCGAACACCGAGTCGGAGACGACGCGCATCACGCGAGGCGGATGGATCAGGGTCATTGGTGATGACGAGGTGGCCAAGCAGCAGGAGATATACCGTGTGGACGGAGTTGATGAGCATGTGGGTGTACCTGCGCACTAACGATGTAGACGCCAGCCGCGCCCGTTCTTATGCGCGAGCAGCAGAGCAAGAAACGCAAAGACGACTCGCAGACACACGCGTCGGCGCCGAAGCGCGCGCGGCCGAACACGTCTGTCTTTGTGAGTGGACTGCCTCTCGATGCGAGTGTGAATGAAATCGCCGACGTGTTTGCGCGGTACGGCGTGCTGCTCGAAGACGACGACGGGCATCCCCGCATCAAAATGTACCGCGATCCCGAGACACAGGCGTTCAAGGGCGAGGCTCTCGTTGTGTACTTCAAGCCTGAGAGTGTCGATCTGGCCATCCAGCTGCTCGACGACACCTACTTGCGCGCGGCCAGGGGCGTGCACAGTGGGCCATGCATGAGGGTCGAGCGGGCCTCGTTCCAAGACACGCCGCGGCCGGACGCCAAGGCGCCGCTGTCCGACGCCGACAAGAAGAGCATCCAGCGGCGCATGAACCGCATGCACAAGTATGTACCTATGCACTGACATGAGCAAAATCAACGATTGGGACTCGGACTCGGACGAGCGCCGCACGGCTGGACCCAGTGCCACGGCTCGCACGGTCGTTCTGAAAAAAATGTTTACGCTCGCCGAGCTCGATGAGGACCCCACACTGCTCCTGGACCTCAAGCAGGATGTGCGCGAAGAATGCGAGACGCTCGGCGATGTGACGAACGTCGTGCTGTGGGACAAGGAGTCGGAAGGCATCATGACAGTGCGCTTCCGAGAGCCCGAGGCCGCCCGCCGCTGCGAAATGCGCATGCACGGCCGCTACTTCGCCGGTCGTCAAATCACGGCGGTGCGGGTCGATGGCAAGCCGAAATTCCGCCGCACCGCGCGCCAGGACGACGACGAACACGGCCACGAGCGCCACGACGCGTTCGGCGCATGGCTCGAGCAGTCTTGAGTGTGGCTATACATGCTACCTGGCCCGCGTGATAATCTGGTGATTGAGCTTCTCCAAGGCAGCACGTGCGTCGCTCGGGGGCAGGGTCAGGAGCGCCTGCTGAGCTGTGTCTGCATGGTATCGGGCGAGGGCCGCCGTGCGTGAAAGGCCATCCGACTTGTGCACAAGCGCGAGTGCCTGCTCGACATCGCCGGGCTGCGCAAAGCGGCGCTGGACCAGGGTGCCCAGGTTCGAGTCGGGGTACTGCTGCCATGCATACAGCACCGGCGCCGTGGCCAGGCCCAACTTCAGGTCGGCCCCACCGGAGGGCTTGCCGAACGCCTCCGTCGTGGCGTGGAAGTCGAGCAGATCGTCCACGAGCTGGAACGAAATACCCACGTTCCGCCCAAACGTATACGCGGCATCGCACACAGCCGCAGCGCTCGCGCGCTCGTCCGCCGTCATAGATGCCAACTGATTCGACCATGTGCCACAGCCGCCCAGGACCGTCGCTGAGCGCGCCGACTTGGCCATCAGCGAGGCTGTTTTGAGGTACGTCTTTTGCAGGTAGAACTCGAACAACGCAGCCGAGGGCGCATCGTCCCGGCCTGCCGGCGCCTGGTCATAGGCGTGCCAGAAGCGCTCCATGACCTCGGCGGATGGACGCGCCGATTGCACGTCGGTCACCGGCACCTGGTCAGACGCCATCGACTTGAGCTGCATGACCTCCCCTTCCACCAAATTCGCAATCACCGTCGACATGAGCTCAGTCACCTCGGGATCTCGCAGGCGCGCCAAGGCAATCGATGCACGGCCCAGCAAAAAGTCGCCACCAAGAATGCTGAGCTTGTTGCCGAACGACGACGGCGCCGACGGCGCACCACGCCGCAACGGCGACTCGTCAATCACATCGTCATGAAGGAGCGACGCCACGTGGATCATCTCGGTGATCTCGGCCAGGCGCCGCTGCGTCGGAAGAATGGTCGATTGCAGCGTCGGCACGTACGGCGTCGTCCGCGGCGCCGCTGCCACGGGCGCATGCGGATGCGCCGCACTCGGATTCGCATCATTCAGCACACTCGCTCGCGTCATCGGAATGTCGACGTGCTCACCGACCGCCGCGGCGCGCTGTGTGTGCCACGTCGCACTGAGGCCATTGGTGGCCTTGCACATAAGCAGCACGATCATCGGACGCACATGCTTGCCCTCCGCAGCAAAATAGTACTTGGCAATCCGATCAAGCGATGGGTGACCACTGCCAAGCAGCGTCGCAATGTTGTGCCGCAGCGACGACAGATCCTGTCCCACGACCTCCAGCGGGTCGCGCGTCATGGACGCCTCAGCTCCATCACTGGCCACCACCTTCTTCGCCGTCGTGACGACATCACTCCACGAAGAGGCACTGCGCGTGCAGCGCGTGAACGCAGCAGAACTCGCACGCCATGCCCGTCCGTGCCACGCCATGTCGTTGGGAAGTGGGCCAAAAGCAGCGCCAGGCGCTACGCCGAAGCGCCCTCCTCCGTCCTTAGTCAGCAACGCCTCGGACGCTCTCCCTCCGTGGCGGCACAGGACCATGATGCCTCCGCCGCTCTTCTCGGTCGCGGACATGCGTGTCGCTGATCGACATGTTGTGCGGAAAGCTGCTATGCTCGTGGGCCTGGGGAACTACTCTCATCCGACCACCCGCCATTCCATCGGGCAGTACTGCCTCTCCCCCCTCATCCACCGCGCCGAGGCCCACGATGCAGCATTGCGTGCCGAGGTCGCGCGGCGCGTCGCGCGGCTGTCGCCTGATGCACAGACATTCGAGCTGCCTGTACCTGCCGCGACCGAGCCGTTCCGGCCCGTAGCCGCTTCCAAAGGCTGGCTCGCGCGCGTCTCCGTGCTGCTCGATGCCGCGCCGCCCAAAGGCGATGCCGCCCGTCGCTCGCCGCACTTTCGCATGCATGCCTATCCCTACGTGCTGTACGACCTTGTGTTATATATCCCCCGCATGCTGATGAACGTCAACGGCAAGGGCGTCGCTGCAGCGCGTGCGCTGTACCCCGAGTTGGCCGTCTCAGATACCCTTCTCGTGCATGACGAATTGCAGCGCGCCTTCGGCAAGGTCTCTTTCAAGCACGGAGGCAGTGCGGCCGGACATAATGGGGTGAAGAGCGTGCAACATCTTTTGGGTAACGATGTGCCCCGCATCCGCATCGGCATCGATCGGCCCCCGGATGGCAACGTCAGTGCGTACGTCCTGGGCCCCATGCCTCCTGACTGGCTCGAGACATGCGCTCACGGCGACGTACTCGAGCGCTTGTGGTCCACACTGCAAACATGGTGTCTATCACGTACCTAGGAACCCTCCTTGGGCGCCGCATCGTCGCTTCGCGGCGGTTTGCGTGCGCCCTTGTTGTTTCCACGCGCATGCACCGAGCCACCGCGCTTGTGTGGGCTCGATGGGACGGGCTGGTGATAGGGCCCATACGACATGGGCGGTAGCATGCCGCTGCCCGCCGGCACTGCATCAGCAGGCGACGGACGGTACATGAACGGGGCGCCCTGCGCCTCAGCCGGTGCATAGGGCAGGCCATACTGCCCCATGGGATACACAAACGCATACGGCTGCGGACTGCCTTGACCCTGAGGCACGGGAGGTGGCATCATCACAGGCGCTGCCTGCGGCGCCTTCGTACCACCTGCTGTGTTGGGCGGCCGAGGCAACATGCTAGGCGACGAGCCGTGAGGGACGGTGGGCGACGACACATGCTGCATCACGGGCGATAGGCCCGGCGAAGGCGCATACGGTACGGCCGCAGCGGCGACCGGGAACATGACCGGGGGCTGGGCCATGGGCATAGCGCCCTCGTACAGCGGCATCGACGTGGGCATCGGCGCCTTGCTGGGGAACATGTTGCTGAGCGCCATGAGCTGCCGGAACGGGCGGCCTGTGTACGACCACCACACGGAGACCTTGGACGCTTCGCCCAGCTTCTTGGTCTTCGAAGCGCGAAACTCGTCCATGATACGCATAGACGTCGACCCGGGGCGATTCTTGAGTTCACGCGTGCCAAAGAATGGTAGCTCTGGCACGGACGGCTTCGGCGTCGTCGGCGGGCCAGCTTTTGCGCGCGGCGTAAAGGACGCAGCCTGAGGATTGAACGAGGCAGCCTTGGCACTCAGCTTGGACGATGGCTTGTCCTGAGGCTTTTTGAATGGCGGGATCGCCGGGAGGGTCATGCTCGCCAACTTGGCACGCGCCTCTTCGACACCCTTGCTGGGCGTGGCCGTCGGCCGCTTGGAGGCAGCGACGCGCCTCATATTGGCCACATCCTCAGGCACGGGAGTCTTGAGCTGGAAGTTTTGCGCCCATATCTTGAGGTCGGCCAGGCGACTCTGCTTTTCTTTTTTGGCCAACTCGGCTTTGCGCACGACGAGACGCTCGCGCTCCGCCGACACAAACTGCCGGAAATCCGCCGTAAGGGCTTTGCTAGGCTTGGGCGGAGGCGGCGCTGGCGCACGCTCTTCCCGCACGACAGCACCAAATCGGTCCTCCTCGTCCATGTCCTTTTGGCCGAGCTGGTTGCGCTCCTCGGCCACATGGACGTTGCCGGTGGAGCTCTCCAGAATTTCTTTGGCGAGTCGTTCCGCTTCTTTTTCGCGCGATTTAAAGTCCTTGCCGGAACGATCCAGCTTGGTCGTGTACATGGTCTCTTCATAGTCCGACTTGACACCAAAGCGCGCTTCGTTCGCAGCAAATTGATCCCATGGGCCCGAGTCGGTCGACTGCTCCAGGGATGCCGTCTCCGGCGCCCCACCGTCATCCCAACGCTGCAGCGCGCGACCATCCGATGATGCCGAGGCAGACGAGCTAATTTCCGTATCAGTCCGGAACCCAGACGCGCGGCGCTGAGCGGCCTGTACTTCAGCCGGAGAGCTCTGCTTCACTGTGCTCGCATCCACTTCGAGCAAATCGGCGCCTGGCACGACCAGCGAAGGGACCACGCGACCCCATTGAATCGCGCCATCTTCTGTGATCGCCATAGATTGGGCCATCATCAGCACCAGGCCCAGATCATCACGCTCCATCGTAGCAGCCGAGACAACACCGACATGGCGCTCACCATTTTGCAGGCTCACCACTATCATCTGGCCTACTAGCATAGCATACCAACACTCGATGCGGTCGCGCATGCCTTTAGAGGAATGCGTCGAAGTGGCAGGGCGGCCGTTCGTGGAGTTCGATCGCGATGCATGACCTCCCCAGCCGTGTCGCGCACCGCCACGACCCCCTCCAGCGCGGCCCGCTTGGGAGGCGCCGCCGTGGCCACCATGCCAGGCGCCACGGGCAGAGTGTCCTCCACCCCCACGCGATGAGTTGTTGGAATGGGAAGAACGCCGAGCAGACGGCGCGGCAGGGTTCGGTGTCATATTGTCGACGGTCGTCGAAGAGCGCGAAACGCCTTCCCAACGCCCCACGCCAGCCCCCGGTCGTCTCACCAGCTATATGCCACGTGGCACCACGTGCGAGACAGGCACGCCGCCTTCGCCCCCTCTTGGTACGATGCGCGTATCGGTGAGCAGGGTCAGCAGCGCTTTTATTTCCATCCGGTGGGCATAGGATTCCATCGTTTCTTGTTTTTCTGGGGATATACAAGCGAGTCGAGCCACTTTTCCCAGCCAAGGGCATGAACGAGCTCCGCCAGGTCGTCTTCGGCCGCGTGCGTGCCCCTCCGCTTGGGCGTTCGTCGATGTTTGGGCTTGGATGGCTGCAGGACAGAATGCGCATGGCGCGCGATGGATTGCCACGTATCAGGCCGCTGAGATAGTTGCCACAGAAGCGTTGCAGCGGCGACGCCGGCGTCTGCGTGAGTCAGAAGCTCTACTTACTTTGCACCATCGAATAGGTGGCCGCTAAGCTTTGGTGTAATCCACTTTGATCTCGCCCCTCTGTCCACCATAGCCATAGGAAAAAGAGTAAGTATAGAACAAGCCCCCACCGGATCATGAAGGTGACCATCGAGAGCATATGGCGGATAGTACGGTACATCGTACGGATGGCAAGATAAGACGTTAGGACGATAAGCACACATGTGAATGCCTTAATCGCCAGGCCATCATGGCTGCCGGTGAGGCTGGGGTGGTACGTACGCATCCAACACCATGGTGGAGGTGAGAAAAATAACGAGCGCGTGTATCGTCGGCCTACCCTCTCGCCGCCATGTCAGAGCGCAAGGTTCTGCAGAAATACTACCCGCCCGACTTTGATCCGTCCGTGGTAAAGCGGCGAAAAACTGGTGGCGGACGTCAAAAGACGGTGCGTCTGATGGCGCCATTCAGCATGCGATGCAATACATGCGGTGAATATATTTATCGCGGCAAAAAATTTAATGCGCGCAAAGAGACCGTGAATGACGACGACTACTATGGAATTACGATCTACCGGTTTTACATCAAGTGCTCACATTGCAGCTCAGAAATTACGTTCAAGACAGACCCACGGAATGCTGATTATGCAGCTGAGCATGGTGCCTCGCGCAACTTTGAGCCATGGCGTGAGAAGGAAGAGGACAAGGAGCCCGAGCCTGACTCTGACGAAGAAAAGGAAGAAAGTGAAGGCGAGATCGACCCGATGAAGGCACTGGAACAGCGCATGGAAGAATCTCAGCGTGAGATGGAGGTGATGGACGCCTTGCAGGACATTCGCACACGCAATGCTCGCTTTGAGCGTATGGATACCAATACCGTGCTGGACACCATTGCTGAGAATAAGCGCAAAGCCGAGCCAGCAAGCGAACATGCCGAGCCCGAGGAAACCAAAGAAGAGGAGGCGCTCGTCCGCAAGTACTTTTCCAAAAACGAGGATCCCGATGCGTCAGCCGTCCCAGATACGTCGCATCTCCTAAGCGATCGTGCTCGCGAACAAATACGAGCACTAGCTACGCCCACAAACATACCAAGGCCCGCAGCGAAACGCAAGCGAGGTCCAAATGCGCTGGGTATTGTACGGAAAACATAATGTACTATAGTGACAAGGAATGCCATGCTGCTTCGATGGCATCCATGCCTGACGACGTATCGACACATTCGTGGAGCGCTTCGCACGCATCCACATAGGCTTGTGCTACCTCGCCAAGCCCCTCGTCCGTCTCTTCTTCATAGAGCACAGAGGCAATCAGATCGTCTTGTGTCGATGCGAGTTCCTCCATGAGCTCAGCCACACGATCCAAATCCACGTCCTTGGCTGCGGCGGCGGCTGACATGGCCTGTTTCAGCAAGGCGATACCAGATCGCACAAGGTCTAGTACGTTTCGCACCGCCTTTTTCTCTTCTTCACTCAGCTGCACATGCCGCTCCCACATGTCCTCGACATCGTCGGAAGGAGGTTGAGGCGAATCCAAGGAGTCATTCTCCAAGCTTTCTTCCAGTTCTGTGACGCCGTCTCGCATCACCAGCTCATGCTGGCGCGCTAACTTATACAAAGCTTCATAGTTGTTTCGTGGAAGCCGCGCGATATATGCAGGTGTATGTGTCTTGTCGCCTTCGGCAGCATCACACAGCGTCCAGAGCTTTTTGGTCAGAGCCAGAGACGCTTGGCGAGAAGGAGGTGTGGGCGACTCGGATTGTTCGCCGCGCTTCTCTTGGGCACGAGCGAGCACGGTACGCGTGCGTACGTTCATAAAACTTTGGCACAGCAGGCCAATGGTCTCGATGACGTCGGCCGTGTACCGACGCACATCATTCGCAAACAAGGAGCCGACCGATGCCGATACAACATGCTTACCCATGGCGTTCTCACCAAGAACGATGTGGGCGCCCATTTCACGAGCTTCCTGCAGGCTCGTGTCGTTGGCAACAGCGTCAGTCGTGTCATAAACGCGCTGGTTCTTTTGAGCGAGATTGGCTAGGAACACGAGTTTGGGCACGGCGTCTGTAGCGAGAGACTGGAGCAAGTGGGACGCGGCTTCAATGCTCTTCTCATCGAGTCCATCGAGGGGGTCGGCATCGTCATGCATCTCGCGCGACGATGGGCGCATAGCGAGAGAAAGCGCCGTCGCTTCTTTCCGAACCTGCTGATTCAGTATCAAAAGGTCTTGGTATAGTTTCTCACTGAGTGCGCGTCCATCCTGCCTGCTTGTCTCGCGGTCAATCGTCTCTGTAGGCGACGTTTGGATGGTTTGTAGTGACGTGGAACACAGCACACAGAGGCGCAGCAGGATCGACTGCAATGCCTCGGCCGCTGCCATGGAGAAAAAAAGGCACGAGGCGAAAAAATAAGGTCACGTCGCTGTTAGCACCTCGGTTCTATGAAAGCTGTGCTCCAGCGCGTGAAGCAGGCCTCCGTGCATGGTATGTAAAAAAGCACGTCTATCTTACCGGCAGTGCAGGGGCAGCCTGTGTCGACCATAGGCCCGGGCATTCTGGCCCTAATTGGTGTGTGCCAGGACGATACGCCCGAGCATATGGATCTTCTCACGAAGAAAATTCTCCAACTCAAGCTGTGGCCTGAAGGTGCGCGCGTCGTGGACGGGGTCCTGGCGCCTGGTGATGAGCATGCACGCGCTTGGCGCTCGAATGTGATGGAGCTGGGTGGTGACGTCCTGTGCGTATCGCAGTTTACACTGCATGCCCGCACAAGCAAAGGAACGCGCCCCGACTTCCATCTGGCGATGGCTGGCGACCAGGCCAGGCCGTTTTATGATGCATTTCTCGAGAAAATGCGTGCAGCCTATGCACCACATAGGATCCACAATGGCGCGTTTGGTGCGATGATGGACGTGTCCCTAATCAACGATGGGCCTGTGACCATTACTATGGATACATTTGAGAAAAAGTAAGGGACTGGGTCAAGCCATGCGCGTGTATCATGACGCCTACAGCACTTGTGTCCCAGGGGAGATATATTACACTCACTGTGAGCCGCACTTACGTACCGATGACCACGCACATCACTGTAAGCTAAGAAAAAACGCTGTGCGCTGCGTCCCAACACACTTTCGCTATCATCCCGCGTGGATGACTTGGATAGCAGGGATGGCTGAAGCACCGAGCCAGCATCGTTCAGACGGCGCGTTGACATCTGCATCGTCACCACGACCGTGATGCGGTCTTGCTCGGGGATCTGACTGTCTCGTAATGTTGTTAGCGAGCGCACAATGCACTGAATCGCATCCTCACGCGCTTTGCGCTGTTCTCGCGTCGCATTGATTGGCAGTGCATGCGCGTAGGTGAAAAAAGACAGGGTATCGATAATAAGGAGCGAAGTGCGGGGCGGGAGGCCCGGTACCTTGAGGACGGTACAAGCTGCGATGCCGGCAAACGCCAGTAGCTCGCCGAGTGTCGTGCAGCGCACTAAGTGAATGCCACGCAAGACAGCACGTTCGATGGCATGATGCACGTCGGCATCGACACCAGCGCAGTGAGCATAGCGTTGGGCCATAGACACGTGGTGCTGTGTGATGGCTGCGCGTGTCATCGACAGGAGGCGGACGGGCGCGATGCTGCCTTCCGTGTCGACCAGCACAACTTGAGCACACCACGGCTCAATATCCACGTCCATGGCATCCATTAGTGTGCGTGGCGAGCTGGGTGGCGTAGGTGCGTCATCGGCGGTGCCGTACTGATCCATACACAATTGCATCGTATGCATCATGTGCTCAAGTCGCTCTGAAATAGCCATTTGCATCGCCCACGTTGTTTTGCCGACACCCGGGGGGCCGACCACCTCCAGGGCCGATCCGATGGGAAAGCCGCGTCGCAACACGTCATGGCTCGCAGGCTTATCAAGTGGAGCATAGGCGCCCCCGCTTTGCCACCGACCTGCATACGTGTCGAGTGCCTCGATTCCGCTCAAAAGTCGTAAAGGAGCCCGCGATATCGGCACGACAGTGTCTTGCGCCTCGGACGACGCGCTGGACTCGCTCGACTCAACACTCACAGAGTCCATGGTATACTCATCGAGTTCATGCTGCGTCTGCGGCATCGGCATCTGCGAGAGCGGCATCCATGACACACGTTCGACAGGCTGCGATGCCGGACGCCTCAGCTCTGCCGCCGCACCGATGGGCGCCCAAGCCGCTTGCTCATGCGGCACATCGTCCCATGGCAGCGGCATGTCGTCAACCCATCACACCTCCACCTAGGCTGGGGCACCGTGCGCTGCGCCAGCGATTCCCGCATACGACCATGGCACTGCCCTTGCAAGACGTGCTCGATTTTGCGATTGATCTTGCCAAGCAAGCTGGTGAGGCGATTGTCAAAGGCTCTGAAACGCGCTTTGAGAAAGCAGGTACGCACACGCCACTCACATACAGCGGGCTTTGAGGAAAAGAAGAACACGGCGGACCTCGTCACGGAGACGGACCAGCACACGGAGAAGCTTGTGTGCCAAGCCATTCGCGAAAAGTACCCTGACCACAAGTTTATCGGCGAAGAGAGCTGGGCAGCTGGTGAGCAGGCGGCTATAACGAATGAGCCTACCTGGATCATTGATCCCATTGACGGCACGACCAACTTTGTCAAGGGATTCCCCTTTGTGTGTATTTCCATCGGGTTCGTGTACCATGGAGAACCCACCATCGGTGTGATCTATGCACCATTCCTGGGGTACTTGTACGCCGCCCGCAAGGGCCACGGCGCATTTATCACGACGCCCCTGCACCCTCAGCGCCGCTCCTTGCCCTTGACCCAGCCCGCACCACTGCCCTCGTTCAAGCAGGCCCTTGTTGCGTTTGAGTGGGGCTCGGATCGCTCTGCAGAGATTATGGAGAAAAAGACGCGCTCATTCCAGCGCCTGGTGGGCGATCGCGACAGCGGTGTGCCCGGCGGTGAAATGGCCCTCGGCGTGCGCTCCATGGGCTCCGCCGCTCTCAATTTCGCTCATGTGGCTATGGGCACGCTCGATGCCTACTGGGAAATCGGATGCTGGGCATGGGATGTATGTGCAGGCGTTGTCATCGCGCGTGAAGCTGGGTGCCTCGTACTGGGCTCTCAAGCTCATGCAGCGCACGCGCTCGATGGCCCCGTGTATCCGCCCCCGACGACGCCTGACGTGCTGACAGGCCGCAAATATCTCGTTGTGCGTGCCATTGGTGACAGTCCGCATGAATCTGGTGTCGATGCGCAGAAGCGCATCGCTCGTACGTTCTATGGTGCCGTAGAAGAGTGGGATCTGTAGACTACGTGTGCCGCACACCGACCAGAGGCACGCCTTTGAGACCCTCGCACACCGTGTCTAGGGCTTTGCTATCACTCATAAGCGTGTTCGACAAGTGCACCAACCCCTGCTGCAGTAAGCCCAGGATCTGCGTAATTTCGTCAAACGACGACTCATCGACCACGACCCATTCGGTGCCACCATTCACACGGCCCTGTGCTTGGGCTGCCTCGCGCTTAGCACGGACGATACTGAGCTGCGCCCACAGCTCATTCAGCTGCGCACGCAAACGCGCATGCTCAGGCGTCGTGTTGGATGCATAATGGGGCAGCGCACCATTCAGCTGCGCATCACAATTCTCCAGGGCTGCCTTGACAGCATCTTCGCTGGCTGTGAGACTCTGTCCACGCAAGGCAGGAATCATGACACCTGCATCCTTCGTGAGCGACAAAAGACGCTGTCGAATGCGCGTCTGCATCATCATGGCCGACTGCGCACGCACGACATTCGCCAAATCGTGCTTTTGACGTAGCTCAGCGAGCTTTTTCGTGAGTTCAGCGGCCTTGTTTGTCTGGCGTGCTGCTTCAGTCGCCTGCGCATTCGAACGTATTTGTAAGTCGCCAAAGCCGACCGCAAGAACAGGGTATAGACGGTCTGGCTCTGGGTTCTCTTGTAGCGCTTTATTCCACAAAGCATCGTGCATTGGGCCCACAGCATCAGGGCGACGCACGCACAACTGGCTTAGACTCTGCGCATCCGGCGCTCGATTGTATAAGTAGTACTGAAACTGACAAGTGCTTAAGTTGGACGTGTCCCAGCTGGAAGCAATGCGCTCCAGCTGTGTGTGCAGCGGCGCGCCAAATTTTTTATCTTGCACGGCGGGCGTTGCCTGTGGGGCAGATGTCGGCTGTGCAGCAGGCTTGGCTGGCTGTCCGAAAAGACTACCCTGCTGAGGCTGCGATCCAAACAAGCCACTCTGCTGAGGTTGCGATCCAAACAAACCACCCTGCGGAGGCTGCGAACCAAAGGTGCCAGAGCCTTGCTGAGGCTGCGATCCAAACAAACCACCCTGCGGAGGCTGCGAACCAAAGGTGCCAGAGCCCTGCTGAGGCTGAGGCTGCGACCCAAAGAGACCACCCTGCTGAGGCTGATTCTGCGACAGCCCACCATTCGACGGCGGCTGCGAACCAAAAAGACCGCCGGAAGTACCGCCAGAGCCTGGCGCCTTCCCACCAAACAAACCACTCTGCTGGGTTCCCAAGGTGTTCGTGGGGTTTGATGGCGGCATCGAGCCGAATGAATTATTAGCACCTGACGGAGGCGCAGCTCCAAACAGACCTTGACCTGCAGGCTTCTGACCGAAGAGCGATGTGCTGGACGTAGTCTGTTGTGGCGCTGTAGCCGCGCCCGTGCTCTGCGCACCAAACAACGGCGTCGCGCCAAAAGAGGGCGTACTAGACGGCGGTTTACCGAACGAAAACGCCATGGTACGAGGGAAAGGGACGCGCCGTCGCTGAATCGATCCACGCGGCTGTTGTGTTTATCTAAGCAAATGTCTAACAATCCGGAACAGCCACAGGGATCTTGACCGTGGTGGCCAACCCACTGAGGCTGGTCTCCTTGTACTTGGTATGCATATCAGCGGCCGTGAGACGGGCTGCATGAATCGCTTCGTCCAGCGTCACGGTATGGATGCCATCCGTAGATAGGGCCAGGTTGGCGCTCACGACAGCCTTGACAGCGCCCACAGCGTTGCGTTCAATGCATGGTGCCTGAACAAGGCCGTCCACAGGGTCGCAAGTGAGACCGAGATTATGCTCAATCGCCGTTTCAGCAGCTTGTTCGATCACTTCGGGGCTTCCGCCCATACACGCAGTAAAGGCAGCTGCAGCCATGGAACAGCTTGTGCCGACTTCGGCCATACATCCTCCTTCTGCCGCACTAATCGTAGCGCCCCGCTTGAATAACATACCGATAGCTGCGGCAGTAAGTAAGAAGGTCTTTACGAGATTCTCTTCATCCTCAGGTGTGAGCGCCACAAACTCTACCACGTAACGTAGCACAGACGGGATGATGCCAGCTGCACCAAGCGTCGGTGCAATCACAATACGGCCGCCTGCAGCCACTTGCTCATTGGTAGCAATGGCCCAGCACGACAGCCAGTCCATCGCGGGAAAATTGGTGCGGCGCGGTGGCACTGGCATGATTTCATGCTGAAACGAGCCGCGAATGCGCGGCACACGCGGTGCCGAGCGCGACTTGGCACTAGGCCATGCACACGTAGCCGAGTTGGTCATGGCAGTGCCAGGACCCAGGTATGACTTGTCTGCTTCAGACGAGCCGTGCCTATTACCAAGGCGGCGTGGACCCATATTTAGCCCACGCATAAGTCGCGCATACAGCTTGGGGGCTCGTCGTTTCATTCGCAGCGAGCCTGGTAGCACCTCCTGCTCACTAAGGACGCCAGCTCGGATGCCCTCATCCATCACGTTCCAAATATGCATGATTTTCGCATCAATTTCCTCAGGCGTGTACCATGTGAGCTCATTTTCATACACAATCTGCGCGATCGTAAGATTATGTTTTCGGCTCAAAGACAAGAGTTGCGACATGGTACGGAATGGGAAACGCGGCTCTTTCCTGGCTTGCTCCGAGAGCTGATCAGAATGAGAAGGTGGGGGCAAAGCGGCTTGGCCAGGTGTGGATGGCATAGCACCTTCACGACGTTCGCCATCAGCATCGTTTCGTCGAATCGATTTATAATACACATTCTCCATCGTATCTTGCGGATGGTTTTCAGAGGGTGGCGGAGCCGGCAGCATTTCGCGCGCGGGTCGAGGACCAGGCCGATCGGCTATGGCCATTTGTCCATTGACCACGAAGCCACCGCCAATACTGTAGAATTCATTGGTGGCAAGCAGGTCGCCTTCATTATTGAATACACTGAACCGCATACCGTTTGAGTGCATGGGAAGCTTTTGGCTCCAGTTCCACTCCAAATCCTTGTCATAGTCGAAATGCACCGATTGAACGTGGCCCTGATCCGGCGAGTCCTTGCCGAGTGTAAGCTTCTTATCCCGGATGATGGACTCGTATCGCACAGGCACAGAGTCCGTATCGACCGTTTCACAGTCGGCGCCCTCCAGGCCCAGTAAAAGTGCCTGTGGCGTCATATGCCCTTTGCCCGTAGCAGCAAGACTTCCGTATAATGCCAGCTTAATGGATGCCACCGAAGACAGGATGCCAGAGTCACGCAAATCTTGGACAAAAATCGCGCCTGCTCGCATAGGACCGACGGTGTGCGAGGACGATGGACCGATACCAATGGAAAATAAGTCGAACATGGAAATCACAGCATGTTCCGTGGTGGATCCCGGTATATCATCCACGTCTTGGTCGATTAGTGGTGGTCGATCGCCCCCACCACCATTCCCACGTCCGGTGGAAGGAAAGTGCATGTCCGCATTAGAACGGGGCCCTGAGATTGTTCTCGACTTGTGCGAAGCGCTCATCCATCGTGTATGGCTCAGAGGCGGCCACATAATACGTCCATTCCGAGCTGCAAACCTGGCAAACTGCCATGGCAGTAGCATTACGAGCGTATATCACGGACCGTCTCGTATGCTATGATGATCCAAATCCATCACGCAACCCTTCAAGAAGCACAATTTTTTGTACGGGGTGCGCCCTATGTTTCTATGACTAAACATGCGTCATTTTTTTAAACTCAGCTGTCGCTGAGCATATCAGGGACACGGTGAACGACATTCGCGAACGTGTACAAAGCATGACGCTGCATGTGCGCCAGAGTAAGGTTCGAGCTGCGGGGCAAGCCAGCTTGATGAGTGCGGTGGAGAGATCTTCCACGGGGAAGGCCAATAGAGCTGGTGGCATGCGCGCGCGACACACGAGGCGGCAGTGCATGCTGCATAGCCGATTTAGGAGCTTGCGAAGCGTGCCTACGCCACAAGCGCGGTGCAAAAGACGAGCCGGTCCGTGCATGACCTCTGTGGTTACGAGTTTGCTTGTCGTCCACCGTCATACTGCTCATAGCCGTGGAGATGGGCGGCATCTTGCTCGATTTGCTGTTTGCACTTGATACTGGCTGATGAAACTCTGATGCACCCGTATCGAGCGCTGGCATGGACTGTGTCATGACAGCAGGTAAGTCCTCGTTCGAATCATCAGAAGGGGGCTCTGAATTAGAACGCTTAGTTTGCAGTGACGACGCATGCTCCTGGTCGACCTTTTCCACAAGTTGATCGAGGGCAGCAAGGATTTGCGCCACCAACGGTTCGTAACGCTCCGAAAGTGACAAGGCAGCACCCTCTGCGGCCATAAAGCCTGGAAGAGCAGACTCATACTGACTCCAAGTATAATTGATGATGCTCGGCGGTGTCAAAAACAAGTCATTCATGAGCTGCAGACCAGACGAGCCGGCGCTTCCTTTCCCGACCCAGCCAGGTGGAACTCGGCAAAACGCAATTTGAATCAACAGCAAAGATGGAATCATTTGGAACGCTTGCTTCGCTGCAGGTGAAAGTAGGTTTTCAAAGTCGGTATCGTTCGTCAAATGATTTAGGGCATCAGGGTCATGAAGCAACGTACGAAGCACAGTTATCGTGCTTTGCAACGCTTCAAACGCTTCACGAAGCGCCTCATGTGCAAGATCCTCTTCTCCATCATCGTCCGAGTGGCCGTTTTCTGGGTGAGCTCGTCCAGCCACATCAGCCGAGGCTGACGTCTCCGTCGTAGACGTGTTGCGCTTGTGCTTGTAAGACACAGAGGGGTAAAAGTTGGTGCAGAATTGAAGCATGAGGCGTTCGAACACATGTAAATCTTGTAGCTGCTCTGCTACTAGAAGTGGATTCACCACATAGCAGTCAACATCGGTCGCAGGCAGGGCAAACTGACCACTCCACGACTCAAAATCTTCAGATGTCATAGTAGGCGATTGTGTGCCTGACGCCGATTCGCCCTGCCACTTGCGTTGACCTGATGGTCGACTCACATTGCGTAACGCATGAGCAAGCTGCGTCGGGGTCGGTACACGCTTCGAATGTTCCACAGACAAAAGCGCATTCAGCACCATACTCGACGGCATGGATCCAGGCGCACGACCAAAGGCGTGCGAGAATTCAGCTTCCACGAGCGATGCCGGCGCAAATACTGAACGTGACGTGATAATGAGAAGACCCTTCCAAATAATGTGAATAGCCACAGAAATGAACCACGCTTGACCATCTTGACCACAACGATCCACGATGCGCAGAACAAGAAGGCGATAAGCTGCATCTAGGCGCTCCTCAAGCTCCTTATGCCATGTTTGACGCTTCTCAGTTGAGCCATCTGTCTTACTGAGCAACGGCGGTGTCATTTGTGGCTGGAACGGACGGGGATTCGCGCGGCTCAGGCACTCTGTGATCGATGACTTGACACTTACCAGCAATGGCTGTACCACATGGATGATGCTGGTTTCCATCTGCTCACGCAAAGGTGACAGGATATCATGCACGAATGGCGGCATGGGTGGCTTTGCCATACCCTCTGCGGCAGTGGGCATTAGGATATTAGGAGAATGCAGCAGCGCCAGAGGAGGCAGACCTTCCAAGCACCGCTCCAAGCTCTCTTCGACAATCCATTCCAGACTTATTAGAGCCAGGTTGAACTCCATGGCGGGGGAGATGTGCTGAGCACCGCGCAGCGAAACAGGCACCTGCAGCGCCGTGGGGTCAGTGCGCGGCGAAACGAGTTGGGACTCGATGCGAGATATAAAGTGAGAGACAGTTTTGAGCACAGTTCGCGAGACGGCGCGCAGCAGATAAGGATCCACTCGCTCGGCATTATGCAGCTCATCAATGATAAGGCGAGTCATCTCAATCACCTTTACTCTGTTAGGCAGGCGGTTGTTGCCGTATACAATGTTCTGAATGCGTGGCACACTGATAGACGTGCCCGTGAAAGGCGACGTACCTGAATGTGCGATGCTCGAGACGTTGCATTGACTCGCCACAAATGCCTTATTGAGGAGCTCATTCATGCGCAGTGAAAACTGAGAGAGCCGCGAAGGATCAGTCTGCATGACAGCTTGAGAAGCAGTATGCGTCACATGGGTGGGAGGAGTGGTGGGGGGTGTGGAAGTCGAAACTTGCGGCGCCCGCTTCGAGAGTGAAGCGAGAGACAAAACGCCCGGTCGTCGTGAAGCTCGTTGCTTGTTGGGATCAACCGCTTCTGCCGATGAACCCGGCGCCTGATGATTCTTTGGGACAGTGCCAGAGAACAGGGTCATAGCGAGTCACCGATGAAAGTGTCGAAATACGATAGAAAGAAGTCTCAGTCTGGCTCGAGGTCCAGACCAGTCAGCGCGAACGACGGCACACCTTGTTGAGAGCGGACACTAGTTATAGCAGCACAATAGAAATCGCCTAATGTAAGCGATGTAGGATCAACCATCAAGGTTTTAACCAAGTGACACTCTTTGTTGCGTCGAACCAAGGGCGCTGTCAAAAGAGCTGGTCTCCAACGGTCCGAGGTCGGAAATTTTCAATTTTTTACCCACGCGCGTGCTTGCCAAGCAACTGGCCATGCGGCACGCTTCTTGTGTCAGCCACAAATAAAACTACTGGATTCAGACCAATCAATATGCGAAATGTCAGCATTCTACAACGGATCGTAGCTTAGCTCGCATGCTGGGCGACTTGTTCGTTGACCCAAGCAGCAAATGCATCCTGTACACGCTCATTTCTAGAAATAGGAATGGACTTGTACTTACGAGCCCATGCCACGTAGTAACTGCCGCCTTCGCCGGCAGCTTCAGGCGCCGTGTTCAGATAGAGCTGTGTGATGGCACCCATGTGAGCTGGGTAGAAAATGGTCGACTTGAGCAATGGTATCGCGATAGCGTTGAGTCCCTTGTCCCAGTCGCGAACCAGCTCTGATTCAAGGATGCCGGGATGGCACGATGTAAAAACAATGTTCTCTTTACCGTAGTGGCGGTGGAACCAATTGGCACTCAGAATGTTATACAGCTTACTCTGACCGTATGCACGGGTGTGAGCCGGTACGTAGCACGATGTGTGGATACCAGTCACATCAGTCGGATCGAAGCCTTTCGGCGATGAATTACGATGTGCAATGCTCGAGGTAAAACAGACACGAGGCGGCTGATCCGGGGTGGCCTGTGCTGATGCACGCAATGCAGGCAGCAGAAGTAGAGTAAGATAATGATGACCCAGGCTATTGGTTCCAACGTGCAACTCGTAGCCATCCTTCGTTGTCGGTCCAACGACTGGGTTCATGACACCAGCCGAGTTGAAGAGCATATCGACCCGCTGAACCTTGGTAAGGTATTCCCCAGCAAACTTTTTAATGCTTTCTAGACTGGCCAGATCAAGAAGCATCCATTCTACTTGACCAGGTAGTTGAAGTTTGGCGAGATCAGTGATAGCATGTTGAGCGCGTTCCTCACTACGGGCAGCCATGTATACTTTGGCGTTCTTGCTCAACAATACGCGAACAGTCTCATATCCAATGCCCGAGTTGCCACCAGTCACAATGGCGATTCGACCGGTCAAGTCAGGAACCTGATCAATGTTCCATTTGGGCGCAGGTGGAAAAAGAGCTGACAGTCCCAGCATCGTGCGTGAGTAATGGCGGGCGTATTTAAAGTAGAGGGTCTGCAATCCAAGGCGCTTAAATTGGATTGGGACCGTGCGAGGTAAAAATTAATATCGCTGCGCCCTTGAAGTGAATCAGCATTGCGTTGACCTTAGGATTCTTACTTCAAGCGCTCACCTCACCAAATAGTGTCTATCGCTCATGGGAGTAAGTCATATCTCGTCGACCTTGCGCTGCACATGTGAGCACATTGGGGTGAGGCACGCATCAGGTGAAGACTGCAACTGTACTCTATTCGGATGACGGGATGAAATGCTCAACAAATAAGAATGCTGCGCTTTAGATGATGATGCATACCTAATGGTAAGCATGTCGGGAAAATGATATCCCATCACTCTAGGTGCCCAAGAGCTTGATCATCAGAGGGCTCACTCATGTTGTTGTTCGTGCTGGCCCAACATGGCACAAGCAAATCATACACTACATTTCGTCGCAGAGCATCCTGAAACAAAAACCTTTGCTTAAGTATGTCAAACACAAGTCTTAATGCTCGCAGCGAGCGCGACAGCTCCTTGTGAGAACCTTTCTTGCGTTGTTACATGGAGCTTCACCGCGTAGGAAGGTTATGTTTTTCACAAGATAAAACTTGCCTTTACTTCTAGGAATGTTCAAACTTGTGGCCGATGCTGATCTCTCTGGGCCAGTAGATCTAAGCTTTATTCGGGCTGCGCATCGCTTCCTCCAATCTGTTCGCGTGGTCGAGCATCTAGAGATGATCGCATATCATCTCAAAGTATGACCCAGCTGTCTATGTGCAATTTGATATGATAAGTTTCAAAAAGAAAATTATCGTGTATGGATCAGATTGGATGCAACAGCATACTATAACCCTAAGCAATGGTGCTTTATAGCCATGCTCAGCATTAACACCAGAGGTTGGCAAGTGCGCTCTAACCTCCACTTGACCTGTTGCCACCATGTCAGAATCCGTACCTGCCAATGTGCAGCAGCTGCGAGCCATGTTCGAAGGGGGCGATACATCTACTAACGCGACGCAAAGCACAGAAAATGAGGCGTTTATTACGAAGCCCAGTCTAAAACCAAAGCCGGCGCACTTGTCCAAGGCTGCTGACCGAGCCGGTGCGGACTCGGCCAAGTTATCTGGGGACAAGCCTTCCGACCCCCGGCAGGGCATTCAGGCAAGTGAGGCAGACACCCCCATCCATGCACAAAGCAGTGTCCTAAGTACAGAGGCCTTGAGTGAAAGTGATTCTCAGGAAAACGCTACAAATGCACAAAGCACAGGCAATGAGCGAGCCTCTAGTTTGCCTTTGGAGTCCATTCAGGCACCCATGTCAAATATGTCCCTTTCTGACGATAAAATGCAGCATGATCATGTCATATTACCAGAGCCGCATTCACCCTCTCTGGAAAAGAGTCCTGCAAACGAGGATCCTGCCTCCACTGAAGTTACAGATACCAACGCTTCTCAAAGTACAAATCGAACACCAATTAATGTAAACGTATCGGAGAAGAAATGCAAGCCACAGCTTCCACCTCGTCCTCCCAAACCACATGCAGAGAAGTCAGTGGCATCATCTTCATCATACGTCGCTCGACGCCCGGCTCCAGCTCGTCCAGCCACAAAACATTCATTGCATGCTAGGACTCCGAGTGCGGCGGATGCGGAAGGAACTCAAGCTACCGCTATGCGTGCTGCACCACCCAGTTCCGGTCAGGTACCTTCGCGCTATGACATATGCTTTGACTCCATTTGTACAGACTCATCGTCTCCTATTGCCCGTTCTGGTACCGTGTATGAAGTATGGATGCGCAGTGGCCTGCCTCAAGATGAGCTGGCAGCGATCTGGAGAGTTGTGGCTGGCAGCGACCCGACTATCGAGGGTCTTTCGCGTACACAATTTACAACAGGTCTCCGCACAATTGATTCTTATCTACGTCGCGATTACATTTTGAGCAGCACCGCATCAGGTCCCAGCCCCGCATCTGCTGCCCCTGTCTTGCCGGCGCGCTCTTAAGCTTCATAGGGAAAATGTACATGACTTGCCACCCTTTCGAGGATCGGCCGAGTGTCGATTTCTACGGTGCGCGCAACGCGATGTGGATCCTATATTCATCACCACCGCGGATACAGCGCGTGACGCGCTGACTATGGTCCAATGTGTGACATTCGAAATTCGTTGGCATAATACGCTGCCTATATACTCTTGCTCTTTTCAGCCTATATCCGCTGCTCGCTTGACGCAAGTACTGGATCATAATCTAGGGCAAGGTGCGTTGACGTGTTTGAACTGACAAGTAGCTGCTGGTTTACCTCCTGGGCAGTGCCTGGCCGGTGATGAGCGGAAAGGACAGGAAGATCATCAAGCAAAAGTGCCAGTGCTAGCTGGGGGTCAGAGCTGGCGCCTCGCCACCGCAGGCGGTGATAACAATGTGCGCATTTGGATGATCCACCCAAATATCCCATCGCCGTCCGCCCTTGCGGCTGCATCTGGTGTGAAACCCAACCCACCACGTTCTGAATATATTGCTACACTTGCCAGGCACACTGGCGTTGTCAACGTGGTTCGCTTCTCGCCACATGGAGATATGTTGGCGTCTGCTGGTGACGATGGTAATGTGCTTTTTTGGGTCCGCCAGGATCCTAGTCGTCAGCCCTTTGGAGAGACACAATTCTCAGCTGGCGCAGAGACCGATGGCGTGATTGACAAGGAGTCTTGGCGCGTACGACTCATGACTCGTGCGACGACGCTGGAGTTGTATGACCTAGCATGGAGTCCAGACGGGGACTATGTGGCTGTGGGCGGGACAGATTTTTGCGTTCGTGTCATTCGTGTTTCGGATGGCTCGATTGTACGAAGCATTTCTGATCATCAGCACTATGTCCAGGGCATTGCATGGGATCCTTTGCAAATGTATCTTGCGACTCAAAGTAGTGACAGACACATGCACGTGTACGAACTGCAACAAGGTAAGACGACTGTGAGTACGCAACTCCTAAGTCGTCATACGCGCTCCGAGATGCGATGTCGAGCTGTCTCAGAGGCGTTACCTTCTTCTCAAACAGCCCCCGCATCCAATGCACCCCTCCAGGACTCCTCTGTGACCATCCCTCCTATCAAGGCGCCCAAGCCCACTCCGGTTGCCTCGTCTGCTCAGCCTGATCAAGTCCAAAAGCTGTATGGTGATGATCGATGCACGAGCTTCTTTCGCCGATTAGACTTTTCGCCAGACGGTGCCCTCTTGGCGACGCCTGCGGGTCTCTTTCCATCCAGTTCTGATGAACATGAGAAGGCGACGACCGCATCGACCAGCGCCACCTACATCTATGGACGTGCCAATTTTTCTCGGGCTAACACACCTATTGCTGCTTTGCCGGGGCATAAATCTACCGTCGTTGTCGTGCGCTTTTCACCGATTTTATACGGACTCCGCCCGACATCCCTGAATACGGAGAGAGGCCATCCTTTGCACGTCGCAGGCAAGGATCACGATGAACCCATGTCCGCTTCGGCTTCTGTGCCAGTGAGTGTGATTGGTCTTCCGTATCGCATGGTGTATGCTGTCGCCACACAGGAAAGCGTGTGGATTTACGACACCCAGCAAGCTGGTCCACTGTGCTGCTTCAGTAACTTACATTATGCATCCTTTACAGACCTAACGTGGTCCCCAGACGGACAATCACTCATGATGTCGTCGTCGGATGGCTACTGTTCACTGGCTGTGTTTGATTACCACGAGCTGGGACGGCCGTATCTTTATGGCAAGCAGCCTTCTCTCCACCCTATCCCGAGTCGAGCCCCGGAACCTTCGGCTCCTATACCCGCACCCGCACCCCAGACGGCGCACCCGGCGAACAGTCCGGCGGAACCTATGAAGGAGGAGAAAGAGGCCCCCTCTACCACGTCCGAGCCCAAGAAAAAGCGACGCGTGGCACTCACGTATGAAGGTCCGCTCTCGTAGGTATCACGTGTAGCCTCCATCAAGGCGGCCGGTGCGTTGGTCGTGCGCCTCCACTTGGTCTGCACGACACACGACGATGAGTGCAAGAGAATCATGTAGGTGACGATCTTCTGACGGCAGTGATGGAGATGGGATTCGCGCCTGAACGTATTGAGTGGGCGCTCAGATCCACGAATGCGACACTGGAAGCGGCGTTGGATCACATCGAAATGCATCAGGACGAGCCTGTGCCTCCAGACGCCACGTCGCCCGTGGGCGACGATGCTGAATCGTCCGAGACCGCGGTCCCTCAGGTGCGTAAAAAAGTGCTAAAACAAGTCTATTAAGTGCAATGTGTGTAACAAGCAATTCCGTGATATGGACCTGGCTAAATATCATGCGGATAAATCAGGTCACGAGGACTTTAGCGAGAGTGCGGAGGCCATCAAGCCACTCTCGCCGGAAGAGCGTGAAAAGCGTCTGGCTGAACTGCGTGAAAAAGCAGCATTGCGCCGATCTGCGCAAGAGGCAGAGTATGCAAAAGACCAACGCGCGAATGAAATGATCCGACGCAAGGCGGGGCAAGAAGCAGTTCAGGCTCGCGAGGAGCTTGAGCGCAAAGGTACGTGCCGTCGTGATTGATGTCAGAACGTATAAAGGAGGCTGAAAAGAAACGCCGTGAGCGTTTAGAGGATGTACGTGCAACTATACTCACATCTAGATGGCAGCGAAAGAGCGTGTTCGGCGCCAAATTGAGGAAGACAAGCAGCGCCGGGCCGAAAAGGCTGCGCGCGAAAAAGAGCTGCGTCAAGGCATTCAGAAGCCAGCCGCACCAGCCGTGCCATTGGCTGCACAGCTTCCTAAAGTCAGTGGTCACGGAACCGAGACACGACTGCGCGTGCGCGCACCGGGGGGTATATGGATGGGCACGCTGAGTGTGGACGCCACGCTGAATGACGTGGAAAAGGCTGTGCTCTCTGACGGGAAGGGAGGAAGTGCTTCCTCTCTCGCATTTTCAACGACATTCCCACGAAAGACGTACACATCGGAGGAATGCAGTCAGACGCTCCAAGCGCTGGGACTATATCCCAACGCCGCCTTGGAGGCGCAGTGATCAGCGTTGCAGACAGAGCCATAGTAGCAGGGGGATAAGGGTCGTGTGGCCGATGTCACGAAGAATGCGCCTGAGCATCGCCGTCTTGCTTGGTGCGTGGGTCGTGTCATTATGGATGGGGAGATAGGCGCTCGAGCGAAGAGAGAGACGCCGCCATGTCAGATACATGACTGAGGCGATAAAGCAGGGCAGGTAGACAAATAGCCAGAGTCCCACCTGGTCGGGTAATAGGCAGGGAGTGTATTCCATGGGCGCCTCAGCATGCAGCTGGAGCCATGCATACCCGGGATGACGCACGCCTTCGAGCATGGATATCGACTTGACAGTGAGCTCGGGTGCATCCGCCGAATCAAAGCCAGCTACATGGCCACGAGGCGTCGTGCGGATGCCCTTGTGAATAGCCTCGCAATGATCATGGTCGTCGCCGGAAAAAATCAGAGCGGGCTGGATCGAATCCAAGACGTAGTGCGACACATTCTTGCGCACGAGATTTTGGTACGTCCGAGCCGCATCACCGCCCTGCAAGATGTCGCCACCTCGTGCAGAAGCGCGGGACGACTCGCGGTGCACACCGTGTATGGCAGAGCGCCAGGGAATATCACAAGCGTGCTCTGCTTCCTTGCGTTCCAAGGGCACGTGTGAAAAGAGAACGCGTGGCACAGTCTGATTTTGCCGGAGCATATCCACGAGGCGCGTCGTGCGTGCCGCGTTGCTCTTGGCCAGCTCCCACGGCACATCATGTCCGACCGGCTCCATGCTTACGAGATCCAATGCATCCAACAAAATGAGCTCGTGCGTCGTGGCCTGCCCCGCCACAGCAATCGGAATACGCGCATTCCACGATGTCTGGCCACTCTCGCTCAACACGTACTGCTCATTGACGAAGGGAGCGTGTTCTTGCTCGAACCAAGATTTGGCACGAGCCGTGCCTGGCCCAGGTTCACCTGTCTGGAAGTGCGGTAGGCCAGTATCATGATTGCCCGGGATCACGAGGGCGGGCCATGTGTCATGAGCTAATCGTGGGCGTAGCGGGAGAGAGGAGGCATGCCGCAGCAGCTGCATGCCTTGGAACAAGGCCTTCCAGCGAGTTTGCAGTGCCAGCCATCGATCGAAACTGAGGAACCAGCGCCCACGATCCGTCATGTCGCCCAAAAATATGACCAGGTCCGCAGGCCGCGGGCCACGCCACAAGGATGCACCGAGGCCCTGTCGCGTAACGGCAAGCCAGCTCTTGCGTATGTATTGGTCTGATACATGGCTGACGAGAGCTGTCATAGCATGCGAGAATGACTTGTAGGTGTGCAAGCTGACGACTTGCGGGTCACTAATGATCAGGACCCGGAACGACGCGCCGTGCTCGGGTACGTCGCACGCACTCGTAGCCCTGTAAAACACACCGCGCTCCACCCAAAACACCAGTAGGCACCAGACACATCGAAGAAGCTGGACGGTATGCGACGGCCACACAAGGCCCCACGCTATGAGCGGGAGCGGCGCTCTACCCCTCATGGTGGGGAAGCAGGTACGTTGCGAGGCCTCCACTACTTACAACGCTACTTCGGCCCCCAGCATGACGTGATCCGAGCTGCATACCTTTTGGCGGGGGATGCCCGGCTGCAGCACATGTTCGGGATGGAGAGGGAGGAGCGCTGTAATGACAGGGACATCCGCTTCGTCCAGGCGGGGCGCTACAAGGATATAATCCAGGCTCAGGCGGAACAAGGTCGAGTGGAGCGTCCACTTCGGCTCGTGACTCTGGAGCTGACGAGGATCCGTCGGCATCGGTGATTCGGTCTGGTCATACCGTTCAGGCGCTGTGCCGCGGTCACAAAAGAATTCAGCATGGGGCGCCAGCTGGTCATACGCTGATCCATACGCGCTCTGAAAGTGCGGGCGCGTCGACGACAGCTGAGCGAGCTGGATCAGGTCATCGGGCGTGCACAGCTCCTCGTCCTCGGGAGGGCGGTGCCGCCCGAGCACACGGTCTTCGTCACCCGATTCTGTGACGGTCGAGGCATAGTGCACAGTTCGCAGTCCACGGAGCTCGTCCACGGACGTATGCACGACACGAGACGGCATCAAGTCCGTCCAGATACGGTCGCGGTAGCGCTCGGCCTGGCCTGTGAGCAGAGAGTACGTGGACGAGTGCGGCTGGTCATTCAGGTCTCCAGCGAGCACGACTGGCCAGGAAGCCCAAGCCTCCTGCCCACGACGCAGTGCATTCAGCTCTTGCATGATGACAGCCGCCTGGCGCGCGCGCTCAAACGCGTATCGTGGGTGCCAGAACAGATGCGCTGTAGCCACCAGCACACCGCCATCACCAGACGCAAACGGCAAGGCAAGGACCAGCATGATGTTGCGCGTGATGCGTGTGAGCGAGGATGTGCCCTGGGTGAGCATGGCTTCATCGAGTCGCACCATCTTTCGGAACACAGGGGCACCGAACGAGGTACGCGCCCCTGGACTTTGTCGCCAAGCAATCATGAGACCATGCTTCTTCTCCTTGTAGCCACGCTCATACACATAGTCGTACCCCGCCCGTGTCAAGGGAGGGCCGATGTCTTCCAGCGAGTCGACTTCCTGAAAGCAGCCAATGTCGTAATCTGTCTCTGTTAGCTCGGCAACGATGCCAGGCAGACGCGTGCGCAGTTTCAGACAGTCACTTCCAGGGAAGAGCTCGCGACGCACGAGGCACTGCGCCAGCATATTCCAGCTCACGATACGCACGCGTCGTGCACCTGCGCTTGCATGCGAGTTGACAGGCATCCATGAACGACGCACAATCGCCTCTTTCGTATTGACGGGATCCTCCTCCAGCGGCTTGGCACTCGCCTCGTGCTTCCGTCGCGCTCGCTCGGCGCGTTTCTTCGCTATGGCCTCTGGATGGTGGTCCATAGGCCACTCCACACGCTTCCTTCATGGGCAAGTCGACAAAAGATCAGCGTGACCACTTTTATCGGCAGGGCAAGCAGGAGGGGTATCGTGCACGCTCAGCGTTCAAGCTGCTGCATTTGGATGAGCAGTATGCGCTGTTTGGTCGGCCTGGCCACTCGTTGGGTGCGCGTATCGTGAACCAGGAGCGCGGTGCGCCTTTGCCCTCCGACGCGGCCTCGCGCTTATGTGCAGAGCTGGGCGAGAAGCTAGGTCGGAGTGTGTACGCGGCGCTGGCTCGTGATGCTCATCCACCAGGCTATGTGATAGATCTGTGTGCTGCGCCGGGCTCATGGAGTCAAGTGCTCAGCCGACAGCTCAAAAGCAGCGGGGCCTGCATCGTCGCCGTGGACCTGCAGTCGATGGCCCCCCTGGAGGGCGTCACGCAGGTGGTGGGCGATATCACCACAGAAGAGACGTGCGTCGCCGTGCAGCAGGCGTTCCAGCGAGCACAAAGCACTGCCTATACCCAACCTGCCGACCTCATCGTGTGCGACGGCGCACCCGACGTCACAGGCCTGCAGCTGGTGGACGAGTTTCTGCATGCACAGCTCATGGCGTCGGCTGTGTCGATGGTCGTCCGCCTGCTCCGCAAGGATGGCACGTTTGTTGCCAAGGTGTTCGCCGAGCCACACACGCCATCAACGGACATGCTCCTGGCCCAGCTGCGTCGGCTCTTTCGATACGTGGAACTCGCCAAGCCACCCAGCAGTCGCGCCAGTAGTGCGGAGCACTTTGTCGTGTGCATGGGCTTTTTCGGCACGCAGAAAAGCATACCCACCCTGCAGCAGGAGTTTCTCGGTGACTTGAGCGGGTATAATGCTACGTAGACCGCGGTAAGAGCGTAGCAAATGTCAAGTAGCTCGTGTGGCCCCGCATTTGGGCATACGGTCGCGAATATACATTTGCCAGCGTCATCGGACGGCGCTCGACTTTCTGCCGGAATCCAGCGCTGTACAGCATCTCGGCAGCGGTGTCCTGCTCGTTCTCAGCGAGCGTGCCAGGCGCTGCTTCTGCTGGCTCTTCTGTAGCGTCAGCTTTTCGCTTCAAGGATCCGTCACTACACGGCGCCTGCGCATGCGGCTCCGACGTCTGCATGCCTTGCTGCTCAGCCAGACGGCGCTCGCGATCCGCACGCGAGTGGGCAATTTGCATCTGGCGCCGGCTCTCGCGCTTGGCCTCCGACTGCCGGATCCGCTCAACAACCTGCGAGATTGAGTCAAGGGGCGCCACATTCGTGAGCGACTCATGCGTCCGAACCAGACTCTCATACATGGTGACATCGGTAAATCCATGCTCCGACAGCGACGTTACCGTACGCAGCACCTGCTCAATGCAGGGCGAGAAGCAGCAGATACGAGTGGAAATATCTTGGCGCAGCACCTCTTTGGCAAACGGCACAGCTTCCCATGGTGCAGGTAAGTCGAGAAACACAGCATCCGCCCTGTTCGTGATGCCAAATCCATCCTTGCACACGTTGCGGTGATCCAGCACGACAATCGAATCCAGGCCATGCGCAGCAAACTCCTTACGAGCTTTGTCCACGCGCTCGGCATGAAACTCAAACGAATATACACGTCCACCGTACTCGGATGCCTGCACGTCTGATGCACCGGGCGTGCGAGCCAAGCCTTCGCCGCGCCATACCTCGGCTACCTGTCCACGCTCATAATCAGGAGACGGTCCGCGCGCGACAGTGCGCGCGAGAAAGTGCGTAAAGCTGCCACTGCCCGTTCCTGCCTCAAAGACACAGGCACCGGGCGACAAGCCCAGCTTCATCGTGATAAAAGACATGTCTGGCGCGTACAGGATTTGCGTTCGGTGCGGCAGTGAAATCGTCCAGAGCTCCGGCGAGGGACGCAGCAAATAAATAAAGCCCTTCTTGTTATTCGAGTGCATCTGCCGGTGAGCAAAGGCCACGTACCTTGCTGCCATACGCGCGTCCAATCATGTCATCATGGGGAAATACGCCAAACATATTGATCAATTGTTCACCACGCTGTACGACGAGGACAGTAGGCGTACGGTCGCGCGACTAAGGTGAGCGAGCGCAACGTACCACAAACACAATCACCACATCGCCCTCTGCAATCAGCCGCGATGCGCGTGTGTGTGACATGACAGTCGGGGAAAATGCGGCACGAGTTGGCTATCGATGAGAAAAAATGTTTATAAAGCGGCGGCTATTTAATTGCCCTCGTCATCCGAGTCCAGCATGTGAGCATAGTCCTCCGCACTCGCAAAGGCAGGCATCGCACGACGCTTGCTCCGAGAGCTGCGAGTCGCGTCATCGTCTGCCTCATCCGCGGAACGCTTCGTACCAGCAGCGGGCGCATCCTCCTCTTCGTCCTCAAAGTTCGTAAAGGGAACCAAATCTTCCTCGTCCTCCAGAAACATGCCGTCGTCCTCGTTATCGTCTTCATCGTCGGAAACTGACGCAGATTCGCGACCGTCGTCGTCGACCTCGTCTGGCTCACTGCCATCCAATTCAGCATCGGCCTTGAGCTGAGCCAGCAACTCGTCGTCGTCCTCTTCGTCATCCTGATCCACATCGTCACCCTCTTCATGCGATGGCATGGACGATTTCATTGCCTTCCAAATTTCGTCCTCCTCCTCGTCATCAGTGGCAGGCTCACTGGCCTCCTCCTCAGCCGGCTGCTCTTGCGGTTTCTCCGGCACATGAGACCGCTTCAGCTTGGTCTGGAAGTACTGGTGGAAAAACTGCTGATCAGCAGGGATGTTTTCAGGCTTTTGCGACCAGAATGCGGCTGTGTTCACATAGGACAGTGGTGCATCTGTACGTCGAACCAGCACATCGCCCTGAGCATCGCTCAGGGAAGGCTGCATGATACTCGAGCCCTTGACACCCGAGCGCTTCTTCGGGTTCTTGAAGACAAAGCGGTCGAGGAAGTGCATCAAGGTATTCAGAGTTAGGTCTGCATCAGATGTCACTTTCTCACCTTGCAAAAGCTGCATGGCATTCAAGCGAACCGAAGGATGGTAGTGGTCTTTCAGTGTCAAGAGATCCCACAAAGCCGTGTCGCCTGCATGCGCAAACCGAGGATCACGTTTTCGCCCATCGTAGCTCGAGACGATAGGCGTATGCGAAGGCTTAGATGGAGCTTCATCGTCCACATCTTCAAAGTGCTCTACGCCTTCCTCCTCGGCCTCTGTGAGCATCGCACGCAGACCTGGTTTGGCCTTCAACAGTTCACCCAATAAGACTAATGCGCCCACGATAAACGGTGGCTCTTGCACATTCAGAATCTGACAAAGTCGCTTTACCAAGGCCTTGACGCGCTCAGGGTCCGCGTCAGCCTTGATCGACTTGTATACAAGATTCAAGTACATGGCTTGCTTGCTTGTAGTGGCAAGTCGCGAATCGAGAAGGGAATCATACAAAATGCGGTAGTAGCGGTCGGCCACATGAGGCGAGAATCCACGAGCTGCTTCGCCATTCGACGAGGTGCCAATCGCCACTTGAAAAATAAGTTGAAGTGCCTGAATGGCAATGTTGAACGAATGCGTGTGAGTGATGCGGAAAAGCGTATCCAAGTGCCGGTCCAGCGCGTCGGTCGAGAGTGTCGTGAAAGGGAAAACACGACGAATGCCTGTCAAAATGCCGGCTAGCAAGCGGTTGTACACGTCTGAGGCAGCCTTATTCTGCGAGGCTGGTGTCGCCTTGTGCCTATCGCGCCAACGCTTCTTGTCTTTAGCTGGCTCTGATTCAGCATCAGGCTGTTCTTCTTCCTGTAAACACACGTCAAACAGCTGGAAATACACGGTGAAAATGTCATTTGCCAAGGGAGCATCACTCTCGACAAACAGCGTCTGATTTAAAGTGAGCACACCATAGTACGTAGCGTGCTGGTTCCCTTTGACATGCTGCCCCGCAGATGGCTGCTGTGACCGCAAGACAGCTTCGCTCACTTCTCGCAGCACGATGGGTTTCATGGCGGGGTGCACTTGAAGCAGCTCCATAAGATGTGTGCTCGCCTTGGATGCCACACTGCGATCTGGGTCACCTAGTTTGTTGGTAAGTAGACGCAGCAGGTTGTGTTCCTGCTCGGATTTGTCTCGTAGTAGTACATAAACCTGCGTAACAGCCTGGCGACGCATGAACACCAGCGTGTCATGGGTCTGGCGCTCCAGAAGCTGCACAAAGGCAAAGTATGTGCGCTTCAAGTAGTCTTCAAAGGCCCATAGACAGAGACACGTCTTTAGTTGGTCCGTCACACCGCTCTTGTACGCAGCCGCAGCCTGCGGAAGTTCAGGCTGATCACGGAAGTAGTGCAGCTTGTCCGTACCCAGGCCACCACCACTAGCGAACCAGTCAGCCAGCGCTCGAGTAGCACGACTCGACTCTTCACGGCTGGGCTTGCCAGACATGCTCATAAGTAGCTCAAGTGCCTTGAGATTATGCACCGGACTACTCTGCAAAAGGAGCGTGACAGCTGAAATCCGGTCAGAGAGCGTGCTTGCTTTGCTTGACATGAGAAGTGTGCGTGCAAACTGCAGATCAGAAAAGTTCATCGAGCCAAGAATCACGTTCCGGCCGCCTTCGCCAGAGGCAAGACGGTCATAAATGTCATTTTCAGAATGCATCACCTGCTTTCCGAGGTCATGTAAAGTCGTGATAAGGTCATTTGATACCTCAGCTGGCACCTTGCCACCATGGATCTCGGGACGTGAGATGTGCAGCCAGTCAGATACTGGCTCGATGAGCAAGCGTAATGAAGCGGGCTTCGCTGCTTTGGGCGTAGCATCGTCGCCGTCGAACACAACATGCTTGTTGGAAGTTGACGGCTTGGGTATCTCTTGGCGCATTGGTTTAGTAGGATGCTGTTGCTTGCTTTCCTTTCGAGGTGGTTTGGGGGCCTCTTGTGGCTCTTTGTTTTTGGTGCTACGCTTCGAAGGCTCGGGCTTGGCGGGCACATTGGCTACCTTGGCTGGCTTCGGCTGGGTGGGCATATTCTCCTTGGCCATGAAGGCCATAAGTTCAGAGGACAGCTCTGCATCGGTTAGCTTGGTAGCGGGACCCCGAGCCTTGCCCTGGATCAAGTCCAGATCTTCGTCGGTACCACCCATGGCTGCCACTTGTTCGCGAAGTACATCATCTGGTACGTTTGGGTCATCATCCGCAACATTCATTTTCGGCTTTTCATGGCCATCGTTGCGTTTCCGCGATGACGAGCTTTGACCCTTAGGTCGAAAGTCGCGCGGCATTCGTGAAAGAAAAAGGTGAGGCTTGTGCGCTACGTTTTTACACGCGAGGGAAAATTTTCCTCCATCGAAAAAAAAATATCATGCTTAGGGTCTACTTTTTTACAGGTTAAGAGAACTTCCATTTGTGGTTGCAGTTAACGCAAGTAACAAAGGTAGTCATGGGCTCATCAGCACTGCGTGTCTGCATCTGATAATAGCGCGTCTTCTTCTGCTTGCATTTGCCGCACTGGAAAGCGTCCGTCTCGGCCTCTTGCGCTTCGGCGCCCTTCGCATTATGGAGATTCTGTTGACGAAGGGCCTCATGTTGCTCCTTCAGCACTTTGGATGCCAGCTCTTCTGAGCGCATAACGACGAGTGTCTCGGCTGGGATTTCTCCTTTCAACACCTTTTGGCGCAATTCAGGGTTGTTCTTGTCTTTAAGGTTAAGGCTCAGGCTCCGCACTTTAGAACGATAGTCATTGTTGATGGAGCCACCGCCAATTTTTGCATACACCGCCTGTTCGATTTCCATGGCAGAGGCAAATACTGTTTTGGGCTCAGCATCCTCTTGTAGCTCAAGGCTGCTGTACAATAGCTTCAGACAAGCATTGCGTACTTTATCGTTCAGGACTTCAAAGTTGATATCAATTGACTTGGTGCTAGGTGTGGTAGTGGAAGGTTTGGTATCGGCGGGTTGCGCTTCCTTCTTGGATTTGTCCATCGACGTTGCTTCACGTCGCTGCTTCTCAATTTGCGTTTTCCATGATTTTACAAGATCTTTAGCAAGTTCAGACACGCGGTTGTCAGAGTGTGTGCGCAGCTTTCCCACGGTAACACCAATCTTGGTCGTCTGTGTTGTTAGAATCAGAAAAAAACACGTACGCGAATCAACTCCTCTGATGGCTCCACCACTTCTTTGAGCTGTTTGAGCAACATTATCATATCATCTGGCTGCGAATTGGCAGCAGCTTTGGAGAGCTGCTTGCTCAAGTCGCGCGTCTTTTCCAACAGCGACGACATGGGAAGGTGGAAGAAGTGAAAGCCGATGACGCGCGAGTCGCGATGATAAAAATCGTGGAAATATGTACCTTACATTGGCCGCTAACAACCAGTGCGGGGTGGGGATGAACGAACAGGGTGCCATGACCTATCAACGAACGGTATGTATAGCTACACTCATGAAGAGCCACTGCTTGAACCAGGGCTGAGCCACTTGACATGATAGCGTTTGTAGGCTGGCCATGGAGGAATGCACAGCTGATCAAGTGAGAGAAAGCAACGTACAAGCACGCAAACCAGCAGACCGGCTCCAACAATCTGGTAGCAGAGAGACAGATCTTGACGGATATATCCTGTAATAAATGCAACGACCTGATTCGTACGTTAGCCATCCTTGAAAAGGTGTCCTCGTACCGCTGACACAATCATGACCCGATGAAGCAGATACTCCGCGAGAGCTTGTCCCTGGAAATCCTGTTCGTGTTACAGAACTCTAAGACATACAATGTTCCCTTGAAACACGTCCAACAAGCTGTTCATGGCACAGAATTCAGGCTGATGGTAATCCAGGGGCAGGCGTCAGGAGGGGCGCGGCACCTTGCTCCATGTGGGGAAGTATGCATCCAGCCTCCACGCCGAGCATCCGACAAGGTTTGGGTTCCTTGGGACGATGTCGAGCGACACGGCCAAGCTTGTCCTTCCGTCCCGGAAAAAGGAGCCATATGTCACGGTTTCGTGTCCGTATGTGGACTGCCGTGTATCCATAGAGTATCTGGCTCCAACGAAGGAATCAGTGAGCACGCTGCCTGCCCATGTCACCACATTTTCCGTCACATGTGCAGCGTGTCACCGGAATTTTGACCCGCCTGCATCGTCAAAAACTCTGCGAGAAATTCGTGCTCAGCTGCAGCATAGGGAGAGAGGCCCCCAAAAAATAAGGAGACGTATTGGTACTGACGAAAACCCACTTGATATGACGTATTACGATGTGCTGGGTGTCCCCGCTACGGCAACGGACGTAGATATCAAGAAAGCTTACAGGAAAATGGCCATCAAGCTGCACCCCGACAAAAATCCCAACGATCCGGAGGGAGAGGAAAAGTTCAAGACGCTGGGTGCCGCGTACCATGTGCTCTCTGATCGCGACCTCCGCCATAAATACAACGAGTTCGGTCCATCCACACCTGGTCTTATCGATCCAGATGGCGTCGTCGACCCTGAAGAAGTGTTTGGTGGACTGTTTGGAGGCGAGAGATTCTACGATATTATTGGGAATATTAGTATTGGTCGTGACCTGAAAGAAGCTCTACAAAAGGACTCGGACGAGCTCTCTGCCGGCGCTGAGGGACAGGAGGCACCAACGAAAGGTGACAAACATTTGACGCCGGAGCAAGCTGAGGCGAAGAAGGCCGAAGAAGAAAAGCAAGAAAAGGAGAAAGAGGCACAGCGTGAGAAGCGCGTCTCAATGCTGGCTGACAAGCTGGCACACAAACTCAGTGTGTACGTGGAAAGTGTCAAAACAGCCGACGATCCGGCCCTCGTCGAAGAGGTGCGTGAAGGGTTCCAACGTATCACATTGTTAGAGGCAGAGGAGCTGAAGAAGGAAAAGTGCGTATCTCTCACTGACCGTGCAGTTTTGGCGTGGAGTTGCTACATGCCGTGGGCTTTATTTATGGTGCCAAATCGCGGCATTACGCGGCTTCCAATGGCATGTTGGGTAGCCTGGGTGGATTCTTCCATGCCGCATCGAGCTCGTTTCACACGGTGCGTGAAACGGTTTCGACGTTCCGTGCAGCGCTGGACTTGAAGAGTGTGTTTGATGAGCTGGCGAAGGCGGAGGAGGAGGGTATCACCGAGGAGCGCAAGAAGCAGTTGGAGGACCAGGCGGCAGAAAAGGGGCTACATGCATTGTTCAAAAGTGCGAAGCTGGAGATTGAGAGTATCATTCGTGACGTATGTGATCGTGTTTTGTACGATACCCGTCTGTCTAGGCAGACGCAAAAGCTACGAGCCGATGCTCTCGGCATAGTGGGGCATGTCTATGTGCATGTGCAAAGTGATGAAGACCACCCATGATAGATTACAGACGAAAACTAGATACAGCTTGCACGATACCATCATATACACAAGTATTGTCCAGGGGAATATATTGCACTGTGAGGATTTTGATGACTTCTTGGGCCGCCACGCCGCCCAAGTACGCGGCAGTGGAAGGTGTATCGGAGTGAGCTCCGCGAGTCAACTCATAGCACGCGTGTTGCAAGCGCACTCGATCGCTGTCGGACAGGTCCAGGCCAATCCTTGCGCAGTAGGTTTGGGCATGAGAGAGAAGGGGGTCGACGTCGGCTTGCCAGTCATGCCTCTGTCCTGGGTACCGATGCGTGTGTTCATAAAACGTGTCGGATGCGACAAAGGCCAAGTGATACTGTGCTGTCACAGGATTCACGGGATCAGCCAGCGCTGTGGCAAGCGCACCGATATTGGGCTCGGTCCGTTGGAGTCGCAGACGGCGGCCGCGGACCAGCTGGAGAAACGCAGCGTGCTTGACAAACGTGCGTACCGTGTCATCCTCCAAGCCAGCGGCTTCGCGCGATGTGCCAGCCTTCGTGACGACGTCATCCAAGATGTGCTGAAACATGTCCAAATCGCGCCGAGCTTGGTCCACATATATGCGTTGGAGAGCGGCGTATTCCAACGACATGGCCTTCATATCGGGTACAGCGCCCGTCAGTGGCAACGTGCCGCACTGCTGCACAAAGGCGTGCAATGCGGCGACCAGCAGCCAGAATCCGTGGGTGCTGTGTCGGCACTGTGCGTCGTCAAAGAGGGCCGTCACATGGGCGGGCACAGCGGGACATTGCAGGGGGCGCCATACGTGCGGTGCGAGGGCGGCCAATGCCTCGTCCAAGTTCTCTGCGTCGCCGTACTTGGCGCGCTGCGACGCCATTGTGTCGATGAATTCGCGTCGCTCGGCGGATGTGGGCAGGGCCCCCTGGTGCCTCGATGCCCAAGCGTCGAGGGCGCGTAGGATGAGCACGACGTAGGGCGTGTGACTGAGGGCGAGCGAGTCTGACGTGTCCAAGGCAAATTGGCGTGCATAGGCGGTCAGCTCGGGAAACGGCCGCGTCAGGCGCAGATCGACGAGAGAGTCAGGATGGGTTTCCATGATGCCCAGTTCCCCGACCGATACGCCCACGCAGCCTTGAAAGCCGGAGTTGCGGACACACACGACGGGAATAGGTGGTGTGTGGTGCCACGAGATGTCTGCGAGTGTCTCTGCGAGGAGGCGAGTCTGCCTTACACAGATGATCAGGGAGAATTGAGTGAAAAACGCTGGTTCGTGCTCTAGGAGCCAAGCGGGGGCCTTGGTGCAGGCATGAGCAGATGTGGCCGGGTTCAGCTCGCGCACGAGCCGCACGAGCTCGTCCGCATACGAGGCACCTACGCTGTCTGTCTCGAGAAAAAAGTTGGATGCCACGTCGTCCGGTGAGACGCGTGCATCGTCGCACACGGTAAAGGACCCCAGGCCGGGCAGCACGAGGTTCTTGAGAATGTGAGAAGAGAGGGACGAAGCGCCCACTACGAGCACATGCGCGGCCTCCAGTGATGATTGACCCGACTTGTTCCACAGGCGCAGCTGCCGATCGTAGCGCTGCGTGTGCCGGTCGGGTCGTGATGTCATCGGCGTCGATGGGAGAGCGGCGTGGGAGGGACGCGTGGCCTGTGTTTTGTCAGCCGTCCAAAAAAAAGGGGGCAGCCCTGCCCAGGCTTCGATCGCACGGCCAACGTCTGGGCATGACGCGCCCGTCGGCCAGCGAGCTGTGTGAGCAGCTAGCGAGTCCGAGTGCGGACGTTGTAGCCCGTGCGCTGGGCGAAGTGCGAGCATGGACTCGACTGCATCCATCTGAGCTCGGTGACTATGGCGATGCGATTATGATTCGTGCGTCGGACGAGCGACTGCGATGGACGGTGGCGCTCTGTACGGAGGGGGCGATACCCCGAGTGCTCGATGCGTGGACGCTCGCAGAGAAGCGCGATGTGCACCCGCTGCGTATTTTGGTGTTTCAGGTGCTGGCGCAGATCCTGCATCTGCTCTCGTGCCATCAGCCGAATCATGTGCATGGCGATGCGCTCCTTACGACGCTGCTGGACCCTGCTTCGCCGTGGATGGCGCATATCCAGGAAAGTGTGTCGCGTGCATCGCAGCCGACGAAGCGTGATAAGGCGAGTGCCGACATGATCCGGCTGCTACTGGCGCTGCGGCTGTGCACGGCGATGGCCATGTATGCGCGTGGCAAGTATGCGCAGATGGTGTGGGAGCGCTTCCATTGGACGAGCGAAGCGCATGCGCGCATGGCGTCGATGCGACGGCGAGCGGGCGCGCAAGCGGTGAGTATGCGCGACATGGACGTGCGCACGCAGTACCTGGCGTTTCTGCTGGCTATGCTCACGCAGACGTATTCGACCGCCCTCAAGATGGTCGTGCTGGATATCGGGACCGATGCGTGGCAAGCGCTATGTCGTGGTATCACGAGTGATCCGCCCGACGTTGTGCGCTTCGTGCTCCTGGTCGTGCACGAGGAGGTGTGCAAGGACGAGCAGCTGGCGCGGAGTGTCAAGGCCAAGTTTCTGGGCGATGTGTGCCCGCTGCTGTTGGGGCTGTACGCGCGCGAGCGTGAGGAGGCTGGGAGCACGAGCGTCGCGGACGTCGTGCACCACTTTCTGCTGAGCACGGCGACGCATCCCGGCTTCGGCATGTGCTATGCGGACCGTGGATGGTACGGCCGCGATGGGCAGGACAGCGATACCCTACACAACAAGATGCTCCTGCATTTGGTGCGCAAGCTGGATGTGACGAATGATTTGCGGCAGCAGGAGCTGGCGCTGCGTATCTGCGAGGCGTGTCCGGAGCTCGTGGGCCCTGTGTTGGCGCGCGCGGTGATCGACGTGCGTGCGGATCAGACGGCGTGCTACGTGCACTGGGCGTACGTCGGACGTGTGCTGCAGCTGCCTGTGCCGGCGCTCGGCGCGCTGCCTCCGCCGCGCGCTACGATTCTCGCGCACACGGCGCCGGAGCCGGTGTGCCGCGCCGTTGCCAAGGCACTCGCGCCGAGCCACGCGCTGCTGCAGTATGTGGCGTGCACGGTGTGTGCCTGCATGCTCGAGCGCATGTGTGCGTTCCGTCGCGCGGCGTCGCAGGCCGCGCAAGCGGCCGAGGAAGGGCCCGATGGGCCGTGGACGCGGTGCGTGGCGTCGCTGGAGCTTGCGTGGCGCACGCGTCTTCCCGCGATCGAGCTGGTTGCGCCGCTCATGCACAAGGCCTGTGCGATGCAGCGCGAGGCGGCGCTGCGTGTGCTGGCGCTGTACATGGAGGCGCTGCCCGGCACGGCGTTCGACACGCACTGGGATGCGGGCTCCCTGCTGACGCGAGCGTTCTTGGATCCGCCGCCGACGGGACTGCATTGGGAGCGCGTGTCGCAGATGCACGTCCTGCGCATGCTCATGTCGGCGTCCGTCGACATGCTGAGCAAAGTGCCGACGCCGTGGCCTGCGCATGCGCGGCGCTCGTACGCGCACTTTGTCCTCGTGGCGTACACGCGAGCGGCGCCGGCGCTGCGTGCGCAGTGTGCGGCGCTGCTGCGGCACTGGCTCGGGCGCACGGCGGTGCTGACGCACGATCCCACTGAGCTGGATGCGTGGCTCGTGCCGCTCGACGACGACGCGGACGTGCTGGCGTTCTGGGACGACTGCCTCGTGCGGTGTGTGCGCACGCCGTACCGCTACGCCGAGCGCATACGCGAGCTGGTCGGCGAGCATGCGGCGATGAGCCCGCTCCTCGCGGTCGTGTGGGAGCAGGCTGAGATCCGCCTCGCGAAGCGCTTGTGGACCGACGCGCAGGCGCAGCGCATCGTCGCGTACATGGCGCGGCTGTGTGTCGAGCTGCTGCGCCACGGCTGTGCGGCGCGTCCGCTGCGCACACTCGCGCATCGCATCGGCGACCCGATCGCCGCGTGGATGGACGCGGCGTGTGTGGTGCCTACGCGCGCGGTGCCGCATCCCGTCCTGCAGAGCCGGCCCGCGACGTACGCTCGTGTGGCCGACACGCTGAGCGCATACGATGCGCCGCTCATGCTCCAAGTGTGGCTTGAGCGCGTGCATCCCGCGCACGCGCCTGACCTCGTGTCGTGCACGTGGGATGCGCTGGATCGGTGGGCGGCGCGCCATGCGCTCGCGCCGTCGCTCCAGGCGCGCGTGTGGGAGCATGCGACGACGCGCGCGTGGCTGGAGGCGGAGGACGCGACGTACCTCGTCCGCCTCGTCGCGTTCCTGTGCACGATGCCGAGCGCGCGTCTCTTGCGCCGCGTCGTCGATGTCGTCGTCGAGCGCGCCGCGAGAGCGCCGGCGCCGTGGCTCGCGACGCTCGCGCGACTCGCGCCGTACGCGTCCGAGGCGCATCTCGTGACCCTGCTGCGTGCGTGGCCATCGCCCGCCGAGGCGAGTGAGGCGCAGCTGCAGGCTCTCGCGCAGCTCGTCCCGCACACTGGCACCGAGGCGCTGCGCCTGCTGCACACGCACATGGCGTCGCTCATGCAGCGTGCCTCGGACGCCGCCTGCGACGTGCTCGACGCCGTGCTGGACGCGACGCTCCCGCCGGGCCTCGATCCGTTTACGCCCCCGACGCATGGCTCGCTCGCGGCGCTTGCGCACGCGAGGACGTACGTGCCGCGCGCGCTGCCCGTCCTGCGCGACACGACGGCGGCTCGGGCGATGTATGCGGCGGCGAGCGCGCCGCCGCCGCGGCCGTGGGGACCGTACACGACGCTCGCGGCGCTCGAAGGGCCGCATGCGTGTGCGTCGCCGCCTGTCGCGTCGCTCGTGCCTGCGTGCCTGCACGATCCGCTGGCGTGTGCGACGGTCGCGGCGGCGTACGCGCTGGACGCGGCGTCGTGGGACGCGGCGCTGGACGCGGCGCTGCGAGGCGCCTCGCTCACGACGTTTTGTGCGCCGCATGTCGCATGGCTCGTGCACACGTGCGGCAGCGACAGACTGCACGCGGCGCTCGTCGACGTGGGCCTGCGCTTCCTGACGCGCCGCATGGCCGAGGATGCGCACGACGCGCCTCGGACCGTCGCATGGACGCGCGCGCTGCGGCGCATCGTGCGCCGCGTGCCGACGTCGCTCGCGGAGCCGATGCTGGAGGCGATCGTGCACCACCGCGCTACCGACACAGACGCGATACGCCTCGCGCTCGCCGTCGCGCGCGCGTGCACGCTGCGTGACAGCGTCGCTGAGCGCCTGCTGCACGCGCTCGTCGCGCAGACCGACGTGGTGTATGCGGCGACGCACACGCCCGCGTTCCGACGGCCGTGCGTCGCGCTGCTCGTGCGTCTCGTGCAGCGCGACTCGCTCGCGACGCCCACGACGCTCGCGCGCCTCGTGTACCTGTACCGCGGCACGACCGATGCCTGCGATGCGGCGCTGTGGGCCGTCCTGGAGCGCGGCACGCGAGACGGCGCGTGGGCCGCGGCGTGGTCCGCCGACAAGCAGACCGTGCCGACGTCGCTGCCGCTGGCATCGTGCCTCACGGCGCTCCTGTCGCTGCTGCCGACGGCGTCGTACGACCCGTGGCTCGTGCTCAACCTCGTCGGCGGCGCGATCCTCGAGCGCGAGACGCACGACGCCTACCTGACCGGCCTCGAATGGCTCGCGATCCTGCGCACGGGCGCCATGGGCCGCGTCGTGACGTGCCTCTCGACGCACCGCGCCGCCCTGCGTCTGCACGCGATGCGCGTGCTCGGCCAAGTGCACGCGTCGCTGCAGCCGACGGCGTTCCGTGAAAAGGAGCTCGTGCTGCTCGTCCTCGAGCGCGTCCGCGACGCCCTGCCGCCCCCGCCGCCCACGTCCGTCGCCGGCACGTACGACGAGGTGCCGTGGCTGCCGTCCATGACGACCATGCTCGCCGCCCACGCCCTGCGCCTCGTGGCGACGCCGCACGCCAGCGCCTTCCCCGACGTGTGCCGCTACCTCCTGCAGCGGCCGCGCCTCGACGTGCTCGATGTGCCGATGCTGTACCGATCGCTGCACTCCACGCACGACTCGTGGGCCGCACAGCGCGCATGGATCCTGCGCTTCCTGCACGACGCCTGGCAGGCGCACGCCAGCGTCGCCGACACGCCGCACCCGCGCGGCTTGCAGCGCGCCCGCACGGAATGGTCCATGTTCAAGCGGCGGCACGTATGGGACCTCGTGCTCAGCATGTACGGCACGATGCTCTCGTCCGCCGCCGCGCCGGACCACCGCTTCGCTCAGCAGCTCGAAGACGTGATGCTCGCCGCCGCCGCGATACCCCATGTCGCGCAGGACCTCATCACGCGCCGCGGCCTGCTCGGCTGGATCACGCTGCGCATCGCGAGCGAGCGCCCCACGTCCGAGCGCGCCGTCTTTTGGTACACGTGGCTGTGGACGCTGTGTGCGCCCCCGTCCCTGCCGCCCCACGCGACGCTCGCGCGCCTCGAGCGCCTCGATCACCAGCTCGACGGCGCCCTCGTCCCCGCCGTGCTGCTGCCCGCGACGCACCTCGTGCGCACCGCGCCCTGGACAGACGCATGTGCGCGCCCCGCGCTCGCCCTCCTCGCCGTGCTCGCCGAGTACGCCGCCCTGCAAGATACCACGTGCCGCGATCTCCGCCCCTGCCTCGCCGTGCTCGCCCCCCTCGCGTCATGGCTGCGCACACACCCCGATCGCGATCTGCACAGCACGGCCCTGCGGTGCACACTCCTCCTCTCCGACGCCGGCGCGCCGCCACCCCACATCCGCCGCCTGTTCGCCCTGCTGCGCCTCGATCAGGTGCCCGCCACCCGGCCGTGGGCCGCGGCCGCCCTTCGTAGCCTCCACCTGTAGCAGCGGACCTTGGCTGCCGGCCATGACACGCGTGCGACTCCCAACGCATGTGGCGGCGCGTGGTGAAAAGCAGGCCGGGTGCGAGCACCTGCAGAGCGAGACGCACGCGCAGCTCACGCTGTGGCTCGAGCGGTACGTCGCCGGCCTGCGATACGGCCAAAAGCTGCTGGACGGGCACATCAAGCCCCAAGACGGCTCGGACGATGCGCCGACGCGCCGCGCCAAGCGGTGCAAGGTACGTGTGCGCCACAGCTGACCCAGCTCGCCTACCCGACGTGCGCCGCCTGCGGCATCGATTTGCGGCGCCCCTTCCTGTGCCTCTCGTGTGCGCACGCAGCGTGCCTGTTCCGTGATCCGGTGCGCGATGCCTCGCTGCCCGTGACGCGCGGAGCGGCTCAGGCCGCCGCGGACGGCACCGAAGAAGGATCGTCGCACATCGGACTGCACCTCGCGGAAGAAGCCCATCCCTACGCCTGCGACATCGTGCACGGCACCCTGTTTTGCTCGGCGTGCGACGACGTCGTGTACGACCCACGCTTCGAGTACGTCTGGCAGTGCGAGACACGCCGCTCACGCGTGCCCAGCATCAAGGAACACGCACTCGACCAGCTCGGCATGAACGACGCCCGCACGCCCCACAGCGAGTCCCTCCCATGCGTGTGCCGCATGCCCCGCGGCCTGCGCAACATGGGCGCCACCTGCTTCCTCAACGTGATCTTGCAGGCCTTCCTGCACAACCCCCTCCTCCGCAACTACTTCCTGAGCGACAGGCACAACGCAGCGCTCTGCTCGCTCGGCCGCGACTGCCTGGCCTGCGAGATGGACAAGCTGTACAAAGAGTTCTTCGGCGCGTCCGACACGCAGGGCCCGTACGGACCCACGTCCTTCCTCTTCGCCATTTGGATGGACGTGTCGTCCGCCGAACTATCCCAGGCAGGGCAGCACGACGCTCACGAAATGTTCATCAGCGCTCTCAACGGCATCCACAACGCCCTGACGGCCCACGCCCTCGAACGCACCAAGCTGCCCCCCTGCCCATGGACGGACGACCGCCATCTCGAGCTGCTCAGCGAGCACGCCGACGACCACACACCCGTGCCCAAGCCTGCCGTGGATCACGTCGCCATGTGCCCCTGCGTCATTCACCGCACCTTCTGCGGGATCCTGCAAAGCAGCGTAACGTGTCAATCGTGCCAGCTCTCCACCCACACCCACGAGCCGTTCCTGGACGTCAGCTTGCAGGTACACGCTCCCGGAGACACGGACGAGTCGAAAAAAAAGCGCCACGACCCCAAGAAACAGAAACAAAGCATCGAGGCCCCGGCACAGACACTCCATGCAAGTCTGCTGCGGTACTGCGCCCCAGAACAACTGCCCGAGGCCTCGTACCGATGCAGCCACTGCCAAAAGAGCGCAAGAGCCACCAAGCAGCTGCGCCTGTTCCAGCTGCCACCCGTCCTTTGCATCCAGCTCAAGCGCTACGAACACGGCCTCAGTGCGACCAAAGTCGATACCCGCGTCCAGTTCCCCTTCGTGCTGGATGTACACGAGTGCTGCGCACACACCGCCCACGGAGACGAATCACTCGATCCGTACGCGTACGCCTACGACCTGTTCACCGTCGTCGTGCACGAAGGCACACTCACGTCAGGTCACTATACCAACTACTCCAAATGGCGCGGCTTGTGGTACCGCTACGACGACGACAAAGTGACGCGCGTGTCAACCCACCAGGTCCTCGAAGCGCGTGCCTACCAATTGTTCTACCTTCGTCGTCGCTTATGGAACCAACCAGGCCACGGCATCTATACAAACTCATAGCGCACGAATCCAGGCCGCAATGCGATCCAGCGTATCACTCCGCTCCGGCTCAAACCACAAAAAGAAGGGGTAAATGTGCACGCCATCGATCGCCTCGTCCAGCACAACGCGGCGATTCTCTAGCGGTCGCTGGTCACACGCGTGGCGCTGGACATGAGAGTCGTGCCTCGATACCCATCCTTTCGTGCGCGGAAATTGGTCGCGCCACGACATGTTATGCGCTCGGTCTTCCGAATAGTCACAGTCACCCGAGTACTGCGGCACACCCGACACAGTGCCCTCCGCCATGCGATGCGCCAACGTGACATGCTGCTCAGAATTCAGCTCAGCACGACCCGTGTTAATAAACACGTGCCGAGGGAAGCCACAAAAGCCCCAGTGCGGTGGATAGACACCCGATTGGGCATCGAGCTGCAGCGACACGGGCGAAATATACGGGTTCTTGTACGTCTCACTCGCCGGTAAACGGCCCAGCAGGGGACACACCGCCGAGTTGCGGTACAATAGGGAGGCAGTAATCACATCACTCTGATTGTTGAGCACAGTCGTAGAAAACGGATTGGGCGCGGGTAACGGACCACTGTGCGAGCGCGAGACGTCACACCATGGCGACAAGAGCAGCAAGGACCCCGGCACATTCTCCACACCTTCGTCCCGGAGATATCGACACAAAGCAAGGGCCAGGTTGCCGCCAGAACTGTCACCGGACAAAATGATATTCTCAGGACGGAAGCCGCATGTGCGAATCAGGTATAAGTACGCCACAAAGGCATCCAGGAGCGCAGCAGGGTAGCTACCGTGCTCGTAGTCGCCATGCCGAGCTAGACGGTACTCCACCAAAAAGGCGCGCTGTGGCATACCCTTTTCGCCCTCAAGACGCCGAAGAAGATCACGACAGAAGGCAGCACTGGGACTCTTCTCGTTGGCGGTGCCCATCCAATACGCACCACCATGCAAATGCACGATGATTCGCTCATCAGGCATGGCCCTATCACTAGCAGGGATAGGCTCATCGGGAGCCGCAACAAAAAAGCCTGAGATACAGACAGGCTTAATACGCTGCAGCTTCATGGCCCGTGCCAGTTCCCCACGGATGTCACCCGGCTTTTCACTCTCACTTCCTGAAAGAACGGTTTGAGGATCGATATGGACATAGAGACTTTTTGTACACTTCGGCGGCTTCTCGCTGGGCTGTCCAGTGAGTAGGATATGGGTTTTACAAATGAACACCGTGCATCGTCGGATGAGGGAGACAAGCATAGCTTTTTTCCACGTCCACGACCTGCGTGGACGATTGCATGGCGGAATATTTATGACAGCCTTATAGGGAACATACAAGCATAGCATGTATGTGGCAAATGCAGCACAATACAATGTTCGGCAAGGTTCCATCGCCCATATCGGGCGCTGGACAAAGAACTCTGACAGCTGACCTTGACCTTGATTCGGAAAGTCGGTGGTCGGAAGGGTCAATGGAAAGTGAATCATGCGCATCGTACGACGTCCCGGCACGGAATCTCGCTGACCATGCAAGTCAAGGTCTTGCTCACGCTTCCTCTGGACGTGGGGAAGGGGAAACGGAAAAGATAAACGCAGCCATTTGTCGTCATCAAGGCCATGGTCAGATGACATAGATGCATGATCCACACAAAAGCTCTTTTGCGACTTCGACTCGTACGAAGCGTCAGGAGCTAGACTGCCTTTTCGCATGAGAAGAATACGGCGCGAAGGCGTGATCTTGTCACGAGGCGAAAATGGCGTGAAACGGCCCCTCGTGTCACACTAGGGAATGGGGCCCTATGATACGTTGATTTCCCTATTGACAAAACACTAGATTAGAATTGATCACCCCAGTCAGCCAAGACGGACTCCACACGCGCTGTCAACGCGCTGCAAGGGAGGCGGCACTAACACAGCCTCATCCCAAGGACCACGCATTTCGGTCTTCCATCTCTGTGCTCGCCGCATCCACAGAGGGCATAGTAGGCACACGAAAAAAAGGGCACATGGTTCGAGGAACACTGCCACAACAGGGCTTACGCGCCACATGGCATACATGCTGGCACACACAAAGAGAGACGTTATAGGTACCACCATGCGCGGAATTTGCCGCTGATCACGCGTCGTCACATTGCCATAATACGTGTAAACGCGATCTCGGAGCAGAGGGTATATGGCAAACAATTGTAAGGCAACAAGCAGCAGTGCGTACACGTCCGCATCCATCGTAAGTCGACTGGAAAGAACAACGCTGGCACACATGGCCATATTTAAACTTATGGTGGATCTGAGGCGTGACCTTGGATCCTGCAACATGGAGTAGTCCGCGAAGGCCAAGTGACCGCCAAAGAGAATGGCGGCGCATGCCCACACACTCCCATCCGTTGTAGTCTCACTAAAAGTGCGCACGACAGGAGACAGGGCCTGTAATGCAAATATTAGGACAACGATGCTTGAAATGGTATGCGCGATGGACTTGCCCTCGTTGACAAGCTCGCTTTCCTTCGGCACGCAACTTCCCATACAAGCCAGTATAAATGTGGTTAGCGTGCTGAGCCAGATTAAAGCAGATGAATGTAACAGCCCCATATACAGATGAGCAAATATCGCAACAAAAAGAAGGACAATGGATAACTTCTGCCCGATACTGAGAGAAGACAACATGATAAACTCCCAGGTGGGAAATGATGCCGTAGCATTCGTTCGTAGCTGACTCAGAAACGAAGCATCAACATAGTTATCTTCGTAGGCTTGCTTCTTCCATAAAACCTTTTCCCAACACGCTGCTGGTGCGATCGTATCGTCGCCCATCACATTGGCCCTCCTTCGCGGCCCTCACTGCTTGGCTCCGAAAAGCGACGCGATACCGGCAGGCTTCGTGCAGAGTTGAAACACAACCAATCAATGTAGGGTATCCACACCCTCCACTGTAAGAAGGGAGGTTTGGTCCTATTCGCGCGTATTCTGAAAATGGAGATCTCGTATATATATTCGATTGGCCCTGCCCCCTGCTCGGCCGATCGATTACGAGTACTTGTGGCGCTTAGAGAGCCCAGATAAACCAATGAATATGTACGATGCAAGCGAGAGCACCGAAATTGGGTGGCAAAGCTCCCACCCTAGCGCATCGAGTCTCGGCAATCCATCATCCTCGGGATCTCCACGTCTCCAATACCGAGACATTGCCACTTCTACCCATTGGGTGACTCCAGAGGTATACTGTGAGCCATGACAAGCGCAACACAGGGACCTATTCCTATAATCAGGTCTGGTGAAACAACGAACAGCAATGCCATGCATGACGGTACACCGATGGCCAGGACTAACACCTCTGGTAGCTACTTGGGGCTCAGTGCGGGTCTGAGTGGAAGCGCCAGTTTCAGGGAAGCTATGGCTGTGTCCTTCGGTAAAGATGTTGCTGACTTGCTTGAATATTCGATTGGGCGCTTCTCCTCCTCTACAGACTCCGACGCCACTGTGGCAGGACCATCGTCTGTACGGCTAGAGTCAACTTTTTGCCGAAACTTTACTTGCTGCGGCAAAGAGTTGGATGATTTGCATGATCTTCTACAGCATTATGAAGAGTGTCATGTGCGATTTGAGGATGATGACACTGAAAGTATGGTGACTGATGAAGACATGGATGATGCAAGCATGACGACCGAGGCGTCAGCTTCATCGCAACACCCAACAGCAGCCGCACCTTTAGCTGCGACTACCGATGTTGGAATGAGCAACAGTTCTGTGGACGAAGAAATGCCATCAGCCCGATCACGCCCACTGATTTCTTCAACTATCAATAACACGCCCATGGTATCTACCACGAACGAAAACTTAGAGTACCCGAGCGCCTTTGACACTGCTGTTATGTGCTCTCCATCGGGTCGTGGAAAGAAGCGCACGCATGGACAGCAGGCTGGTGGCTCTTCCTCGAATCCCTTGTTCCGTGCACTACTCGAAAACGGAGGCCGTCACCCGCTCAGCATGTCAGGTACTTATTCGTCGCCCTTCTCGAGCCCAGGTACTTCTCGGGCGGGTACACCATCGATCGATTCTGAAAATGAAGCATTTTTAGGCTCGACAACGCAACCTACTATATTCTCTAACCTCAATATTCGCGGTAATGCTGCCGATGACCAGCTTCCGTCTTGTGCACCGCCGAATCTGTTCTTCCCATCAGCGAATGTCGCATCGCTGCAACGTCCAGTGAAACGCGAGCGCTTTGGACCAATTACTACTCCAAGTACGCCTTCTACGCCTACAACTGCCAATTTCTCTGGTTCGTCTACCTCTGCGGCAGACAACAGTACCTCTGAACATCGCCCATACAAATGCCCTGCCCCGGGATGTGATAAAGCTTATAAGCAAATGAATGGGCTAAAATATCACAGGTTGCATGGACACTGTAATCAAAATCTGCGCAATGTGAACTCCGGCAATGCTACTTCTTCGCCAAATACGGTCACGACAGCGTCGTCGACGCAAGGCTCGACGGCTCAGAAACCTTCAACTCCTAATGTACTTGGTGCTGGAGTCACATCCGCGTCTGCTTCTTCGAATGACACAAGTATCGGGACGCCTGGACCCGTGTTGGGATCAGGCGACGCGACGGCGAAATCTGAATTCAAGCCAGATTCGCCTCAAAGTGACGTCATAATGACTGGTATTTCGACGCCAGCTCAAGGCTTGTTTTCCTCTTTAAATTATGGAACTCCATTGGGGTCTCCGACCGCCCCTAACAAGCAAGAACCTGTATCCGTTTCACCAGCTAAGAACTTAAACAATGCCCAACCGGATAAGATGTACGTTTGTCAGGTTGGCAACTGTGACAAGCGTTACAAGAACCTTAATGGACTTCGTTATCATTATTTGCATTCGGGCTCACACGGTCTGCTGGGTCTCCAGCTTCTTCATGCAAACGGAGGTGGAGCAAGTGCCAAGGCAGATAGTGTGAGTGGTCGCCCTCCTGTGTCGACAGACACGCTATCTCGTGAGCAGATTGTCCAGGCTGCTGCTGCTGCCCAGGCTTTATTAAGCCAGCAAGGAGCAAATTGCAACAAGGGTCCTAACGGGAACACCAACCCAAACCTCACAGCTGCGGCTTTCCTTTCATCCGTGACAAATAACAATGCAGCGATTGCTATGGCCAATGCCGAGCCATTGTAAATTCTGTGTATTTCTATTGACGCATAACGTTTTTATTCGCCTGTTACGAAAGTCATCGGGGAGTTGATATTGTATTTTTCGAGGGAAATTAGAGAATTTTATGCCCAATATTTTTGTACTTGACATTGATGTGCAGAATAAAAATTTGTAGACTATGTGGGAGCTAAGCAATGGTTTACTTGGAGAATGAAAGCGTGCTTGGCACAACTTCAATCCAGTAGTTGTCTTGTTTGTCAGCCGAGGTTGTCACATACCTGGATCAAGAATGAAAGCTTGATTTGATTAGCACAACATTGTAACAACGTACCAATTGTCTTCATCCTGCCATCTGAAGGTCAAAAAACATTCGAAAACGTACCTGTCAAACGCTTTTGCCACTTGACACCGAGCCTTTCGAAACGCTCGCATGCTGCCTCAATATTGTCCACAGAAATAGCAAGGTGACCAAAGCCACGAGGCTCAGAGTTACCGTTGTGGTAAGACAAGTTGGGGTCATTCTCAGTGCCATGATTGTGTGTAAGCTCGAGAACAGCTTCGCGCTTTCCGAGAGGCTCGTTCTTCTGATGCTGATAAGCAAGGAAATACAGTGTAAAGTCGGAGCCTTCCATTTTATCAATCAGCTCCATGCCGAGGACATTCTCGTAAAAGTCCAGGGAAACCTTGGGGTCTTTAACACGAATCATCGTGCTTTATATAAGTTTTGCATTCAAATACATACTGATGAAAACGGAAGCTAGCAGTTTCTTGCCATCAGGTATACGTACGACGTACCTTCAGAATATCCCATATTGGCAAAAGGACAAGCCACGCAGCCCGGCGCACGGCCGCCCTCAACGCACACGACCTCCATGGCGTTTCAATGCACGTGATTTACACGAGAGTCGAGGCCTACGTGCGCCTATGGATGAACGGACAGGTTCTGCAGTGCTTCCGTGGGGGCATCTGCTTCAGCTTGAGCAGAATCATCCTGCTTTTGAGCATTTCCTTTCTTTCCCTTGCGCTGCTTGTATTCAAAACCGGCAGCTTTGGCATTGGCGGCCGCCTCTTCAGGCGATTCAGCCAAACCACCCTCTTCCTTTGTGAAGTATGGCGCAATCATAGGGTTGACTGGTCGTTAGTAGTTCCGAGCACGTACGCTTCTTGGCTTTGACCTTTTTGGCCTTTGGTTCCTCGTCGGGGTATGCGAGCGCTTTGATCTTCTTAAATTCTTCCGTCTCGTAGAGCTTCTGTACGGGTTCAAGCAAAGTATTCAAAGCGGTTGCGACCGCCGGCTTCAAGTCAGCAGGATGAAGCTTCTTTTCCTTAAAGTCCCTCACAAGATCATCGTACGAGACATAGTGAAGAGGACCTCCAAACTTCTCCGGACGCATAATGCTAAAAAGAGTGCCCTCAGGAGCCTCATCAGGAATAAATGAGCGGGATTGGCCTTCCAATCGGGTATGCTTGTCCATCATTTCAGCACGAACACGAGCAATTGGCATCAACACAGCACCAACAAAAGCCAAGACGCCATTTTCTTCCACTTCACCTTCCATGCAATAAGCAGCCTTAATTTTCTTCGACACCTCACTTGGTGAGTCGAGGAAGTCAATCTTGGAGTCTGTATCAGATGAAGACATTTTTGAGCCGTTCATGCCTGGCACCATGCCATTCATAATGTGTGCGCGCTTCTGGTAGCCGAGTTTTGGTAAGTACTGCTCAGCAAACATAAAAATCTTACGCTGATCAAGACCGCCAAACTGAAAGTCGACATCAAGATACTGCTCGTCCAGAGCCTGTAGACCAGGATAAAGCAGACCACTGAGGAGCGGACTAGCCACCTGCTTCACAACCTCGGCACCGGCCTTTTTGGCATCGTGCTCTGTTACCATGGCGGCTAGACGATACACGTCAAAATTGTACTTTTCAGTAAGTTGGTAAGAGGAGCCCATTACAAAGGTAAGACGTTCCGTAGGTACGCCAATCGACTTCATGACACATGTAAGGATCTGCTGATAATAATGGGCGCGATGCTTTACCAGCTCAATAGGCGCCTTCATGTTATCAAGGAATGCATGAATATCAGCAAAAAGCACTTTGACCTGGACACCTGCACGCAGAAAGTCAGCAAGCTTGGTGAGAGGAACCAAGTAGCCAACATGGGGGCGGCCAGTGGGGGCGGTACCCCAGTAACAGCGGAGGGGGCGTTCATTCGCGTCCAGAACCTGTTGAATAGATTCACCTCCAATTATCTCTTCAATCCCACGTGTGATTAGAGCGTAGCGCTCCTGCTTTGACAGTGTGACTTCTGCTGTCATGGTATGTTGTGCCGAATACTCAAAAGTGACGGTGGAACCAGAAGCCAAGGAGAAAATGCTGACTAAGCGTCACCAAACACATGTTCTACGGACTTGAGCATGACGAGGGGTAGGATGGCGCAGAACAGAGAAGTTTATGGGCACTATGCTACATAATGAATAACGGGGGTTATACGCGGAAACGCGAAGCGGAAGATCCTCTATCAAAGAAGTACTTGACCATGTACACTTGACCCACAGACACGCCCAAAATGATAAGAGCCTGAAAAATAGAGTAGCGCGTGATCCGGTGCTGAGTATGATCCACAAGCACATATCCCTGATTATCACGAAGACGGAAATAACGAAGCGTCCGCTCGATGGACGTGAGATCGGAATCGATTTTTGACATGGACTCTTCAACAGGCGATGATTGGTCACGCAGAAGTGCGGCCTTTGCCAATGGTAGTTCAAGACGTGGCTCTGATTCTACCGTGATATCAAAGTCAACGAGCTTCTCCTCATGCGTGCTGACTCGGTTCTCAAAGCAGAAACTGTATTCACCCGCTTCATTCGCTGTAAACACAAAGTCTTCCTGAGATGACTTTTCACCGTGCAAAATGATTTTATCGTGCGGCGAAATAAGAGTGTAATCGACGTCGAAATCACCACCTTCCTGCACAGCGAAGTAAAAGCCGACTTTTTCGTATTTTTGATCCACCCACGCAAAGTAACACGATTTGCCACGTTGAGGAACGCTTGCCGTGAGGGCCGCGGCATCCGTTATTGTTGTGTATATTGTTAATACAAGTAAGAGAACGGCCAGCGCATTCGTGCGTACACTCATTGTCGAACGACCGCTCTGTTAATCGTGTAGATAAGGGACACGTCTCCATGAGTTGGTGTCACCCGTTGGTCATGAATGTCACGTGCCGTGAAGCGAGCGAACCCCCACATGTGGCTCAACCGACGCTGCATACGCGTTGCATACCTCAAGCTACAAGTACATATGTTATGGTGTGGATGAAAGTTTTCGCAGTGTTTTCGTGAGTTGTTCAATGCCTTTAGCATTAGCGATACTCCAAATCTCAAATTCAGATGCCTCCTCATCAAGTGGGCCTATCCGAGCCTGGATGTCTGGCGACGCATGACGAATTGGGCGCGTTCGCGCAAAGTCCGTTCACGACTAAGCTGCTGAGCGATAACACGAATTAGACCGACACAGATGAATTGTTTCATACCCCGATCAATGTATGTCGAGATTTTATGTAGCCATTGTGCCGGTGACCTCAATGCGACAAACATATCGTCTCGAATAGCATCTACACATTGATGGGTTTTTCACAACCTGGTGGAAAAAGTACAGGATGTGGCATAAGGCACTTCATGGCTTCCAAGCCGTGATATTGCATCGAGCATAATGCATCGCGTGGCTCGAACACACCTGCCGCCAGTAGTGCAGCATAAAAACCTGAACCATGGCCAGCCGCCCAATGCGGATGACTTTCGATACATCCACATCGAATTCTTTTCGTATAACAGAGAGATGATGTAGCCGTAAGAATAGCAGGCATCGCTTTTCTTGTCGGTTGAGTTCAAGTTGCGAGCCGCCCAAAATGAGATCAGTAAGCCATCCTCGTCGTAAGCGAGTATCAGGCGCTCGGAATTGAGTGACAAGACCACGTTGCTCTACTAAGCACGCCTCATAGATAGCACGATCAGGATGAGAGTTGGCAAAGGGCACAGGTTGTCCTGTAGCAAACTGGGTGATGCAGGTTTCTGCCTCGTGCCAGACATCGCGTATCGCTTTATATTTTCGTAAGGGTCACGGGTCATGGAGACGTACTGAGAACCTTGGCCCGGCATGATAAGCGCGGCAAGTTTGGTTGGATCGGGCGTCGCGTCCATCCCTGACGGAACTCAGCGACATTTCGTACAGCCAATGAAGGTACAATACCGGATGATACCCACCAAGAAGCATTTAACGACGAGGATGGCAGGGAAAAAGCACAGTTCTGGTAGAGGCTGGTTCGACTTCGCAGATGCAAGTCTTCTCCGTTCAAGCGTCGCTTCATCCAGCACGACTCCGTCCGCTGATGAGCTTCGCATACATGCACTCTAGCTAAATACAGCGCCTTTGACTGCACGTACTTGTAGCAACAACGCAGGGTTGGCTCGACCACGTACCATGGACGCTGTCATCGTTGGGTACGTGGTTCGGTCGTCGCTACCGTGCATCGACTTTTCTTTGCCACCGTCTGACGCATATCTCTAATATTTTTGCATGGCTCTATGCGACGAGTGTGTCCAGCGCCATTATGGTGCGCAAGCTCTGAGCCCAGCCGAGCTGCAATAGGCATGCGCCAAGCGCCAAGATCGAGAATCACCCCGCACGGGTTCCATCTCCACACCACATATTTCCCACGCGCTCTCTCAGTCAGTGCGCGGCACAGGATATCATCAACCCATGACAGACGCAGAATGTGACATTTCGCAGACCCGTCCGCGAATGCTTGTCCCGGTCACTGCCGCTTTGTTGGGAATGTGTGTACTTGCACCATTTAATGCGCTAGTTTCCTCGATCGAATACTTCCACGATGCGTTCCGACTGACGCCGCTTGAGAGCGTGTTTAGTAGTGGTATCATGACCGTGTTTAATGCCACGGCTGTCGTGTGTGCTGTGACAGCTCTATTCCCGCAAGGCACGAAGCGATTCATGGTGATGAAGCGTATCCAGATCATGCTCGTTGCTTCCATGGCGCTGTCAAGTGTGGTCATTGTATCCATATGGATTCGCGGTAACGACGCACCAAGAAACCCGACCTTGTATTATATCATTCTTTTGGTCATGTCAATTGCTCTCGCTCTGGTTCAAACATACTTGCAAAATGCTACCATGGCATTTTGTACCAGCCTGGATATTCACGGGTACGTCACAGGGTACATGCTGCTGGGTCAGGCTTTGAATGGCGTCTTCGGCAGCGTATTGAATCTGGCTAGCTCCATGTCAGCGTCCAAGATATCACATGAGGCAGTTGCTCAAAACAAGAGGTCAGCTCTCACAGTATATGTGTCAACGGCCCTATTGCAGTTGGTGACTTGGTGGGCCTTTCGGCGCATGCTGCGTGCGCCCTTGATTAAGCAGCGCATGGAAGGATGGACACAAGTCGAACATGACAGACAGGGACCTGACATGTCATGGACGAGGATCAAGCGCGTGCAAGCGAGCTTGGTTCCATGGAGTGCTAGCATTTTTGTTTTATTCGCCGTGACACTATGCGTATACCCAGGCATCACGTCGCGGGTGCGTACCACTACTCAAAGCGCATGGCTCCAGAATGAGGGCGTATTTGTGGCACTGCACATCGTCTGCATGAACATCGGTGACCTTATGGGACGACGACTACCGATTATCTTCCCCGCCACGAATGTACGTCGTGTGTCTGTCGCTATCGCATGTACAGCTGCGCGGATTCTGTTCCTGCCATTCTTTCTTATGTGCCATCTGGGCAAGCATGTCTCCAGCCCCATACCTGACAGCTTGTTCTTCCTATGCGTATGGGGCATAGGTCTGACGTCGGGCTGGCTGTCTACCTCTCTTCTTATATGTGGGCCACAAAGCGTGAATACAGCACACCCACACGGCGAGAGAAACATTCTTCTGCAACAAGAGGATTCATATGAGATACCCGCAACGGAGCGCACGGCGGCGCAGGACGCGACGGTCGCCTCCATGCTGCTCTCGTTCTGGATCGTAAGTGGTCTGACGGCAGGAGGCGCACTCAGCCTCTTAGTCAATATATTGCTCGGATGAAGCGCTCAAATCATTGACATTGCGTATATCTACTGACGCTGCCACTTATTCGTCATCATAGCCGCTCACAGGCTGGCGTGGCCTGTCAGGCACTGTTGCATGTTAGACAAACGCAATAAAATAGAGACGTACATGGATACGTGACAGGAATGCGCTCTGCAGGCTTCCATCCGAGCTTAGCGCGGTATTGTGGGACAGTAACGACAGCGATGGGGCCTGTAGATGCGTTAGTGCCCTTGTTCTCCGGCACGTACCAATGGCACCGACAATCAAGGAGAAAAACACGACGGGGCGCTCATGTGCGGCCCAACGCTATAGCATGTTAGGATTCGTATAACTCCAAAGCACATACCATGTATTTGAACGTGTTCACAGCTGGCCGAGCCACGCTAGAAAAGACGCCCATGGTTTGATGCACAAACGGAGCGAGTCCCAATGAACAGCTCCAAAGCAGGGCGCCCGTTGACCACAGCGCCTCTGCCTGACACCACGTGGTTGTCACGTGAGGATTGGTGCATGCCACAATGGCTTGCATGCCAGCTTAAGCGTAGGGTGTCGGTACGTTGAACATCTACTCAATATTTGGACATCTTGTTTTCTAGTGACACACGACTGTTGCCCTGTTTCCATTCCGCACGGCGTTTCCCTAGCCCTTTGAAGCATTCATTTGGCTCTTGATTGAGCAGGGCTACGCAAGTATCAGTAGCGTAGAAAGGCTCGTTGACGGGATATACGTATTCGCCATTTTGGCGTGCATTCGCATACCATGGGGTCGCCCTACTATGATCATTTTGACGCAAGCTTAAACTCGTTTGTGGACTATTCAGAAGCGGCACCAGAGATTGGCGCATTCACGTTCGAAGATGGGCCTTTTAGCTCTCTGTCCGGTGCTGGCATCGGCAACACAGATGAATCCAGCCTGGCGCTGCAACGTACGAAATCAGAGGTTCTTCCGTCCAATGTCGAGGCTATGCCGAAGTCGCATGACATTTTGGGTGCTTTCTCTGGCCGCTTGCGCATGCAATGGCCTGCTGATGATATGCCATTAGGTATAGAGAGCAGTTCTTCCACGGGCAGCACGAGTTCCATTGTGAGTCAGTCCAAACAGACCAGCAGCGACGTCCCCCCTCTTGGGCCGCGTCGAAAGGGCGAGCAGCATATGCACAACACGACAGATTCAGAAAGTGAGATTGGTGAAGCGGATCACCCTGCTTTTGCTCCTTCAGCGCCACTGCAGGTCGATTCGACATCGCCACCGGTGACACCGCAGGCCGTGAGTCGTTCACTGCCTCAAGTCATGAAAATGCCAATGGCAGTCCCTCTCCAGGTTTCTCCATCGCAAGAATCTCTTCAACGCATGCGCCACTTACAGCTTACTTCCAATGTAGGCCCAGTGCTGCCAAAGACAAGAATGCAGGATAACCTCATGATGCTGATGCCTGAGTCATGGGCCATGTCCGCGCAGCCATTACAGCAACACATGGAGCCTCATATGCTGCATCATATGGCTGTAAAAAATAATGTCATGCTGGGCTCGTCGCCATCTTCGCAACAGACTGAGCCATCTCTGTGCATCAACCCCGCATCCACACAAGCACGCACACGACCCTCTAGTGTGGATGGCGCTCATATGCTTTGGGCACCCATTTCTCTGGGAAGTTCTCAGGAAGATCCATCACAGCAGCAAGGAGCCTTGCCGCTCTCCCAATCCCCATCCGCCATGCCAGCACAGGTTCATGCGCCCGTTCGGGCAATGCATCGGCCGCCCATGGCCTCACCGTCGGGAGTACGGCGAACGACGCATCAGCGACTCCCACGCAAGGCACAAAGCACCCCGCATATTCGCACGATGGACGGCGATCCAAGCCGTGCGTCAACAGCTTTATCCTCGCCCAACAAGACTCGCTCTTCGGCCAAGTCGGTTCGGCGGTTGCAAAGTCAGATGCGTCTCAGCACGACGCCCGGCCAGGGTGACCAGACCAAGACCCCGACAGGGCGTCTTCGCATGCGTGGATCGATGGCAGCGCTCCGTGAGGCAAACGCAATGCACGCGGCAAAGCAGTCACCGGGGCCACGCAAGCCTCTCACCCTTAGCTTTGTCAACTATGGCATCGAAGACGCAGAAGAATTGTGTTCTGCCGTGGCGCCTAGTGGCAGTTACAAGGTGCCACTGCGTAATTTCAAAGACTCAGATGATGAAGGCGAGCCTCAGGCATCAAGTCCTCAGGCGCCGCCTAGTGAGCCATTGACGCCACGAAGTCGAAACTCTCCCTCCGCACTAGCTCCTGACCCCTTGACACTACCCATGTCGATGCCCGGTCAGCACGAGATTAAACTCGAATCGGGCGTATAATGCTTAACCGCTTGTATATGACTACCTTTACGACCGTAGATATAATGTTGATTCTGGTGTACATGCATCACAAGTTGGGCTTGTCTTTAGTGGGTACCTGGAGACCGACGGTGCGTGCTGTGGCTCGGATCCGGTCCTTGTCAGACATGCCGTAGAGTGGGTTGTATTTTTCCATGAGCGCATAGTGTTTTCGTTTGCTGCGCAAAAAAAGTTCGACGTTGGCTAATGCCTGCACCGCATGCGGCGGCTGACCAGCATATAGCTGCGTCCATGAAGCCAAAGCGGTGGTCTGTGAGGCATTATGATTGCGCTGAGTAAGTCGTCGTCATGGCAGCAACGTACGGATGAACGGATCTCTGTCAGCACTCTCTCGGCAACTTCACGCGTTGACGCACGCGTGGTAGCCGCCTCAAGAGACGCAAAAGAAAAGAGGGCCGCAGCGGATGCTTTTGCCGCGGGAGATGCCATGATCGAGGCTGCAGTAAGGCGCTAAGAATCGCGAGGAAAAATGGGGCGGATTTCGTCGTCAACGGTGGAGGACTAGGCTCATTCTGCCCCTACGAGCTATTTTATACCTACATTATGCATCCAAACTGTCTGTTAGTTCACAGGGCGCACGTACTCGCTGATGCATTCCCAATCACCCTTGAGATTCTCCTTCCATAGCGACACTTTTCCATCGCCACAGCTGACAGCCAGCACATTGCCGCTGACGCTCCAACTGACGCGCCACACAGTGTCAGCAAACTTGGTGCGGTCTTCTGGTTTGGCGCCAGGCAACAGGGGTGTGCACTTCCACGGATCATTGGGCGTGTCCTGTGTCCAAATGAGCACCGTGCGGTCTTGCGATGCCGTTGCAAGATACGTCCGCGCAAGACCCAAGCTCGGCGCAAATGCCACATCACGAACCCAGTCGCGGTGTTGCTTCAGCTGATCAATTTCCACGTAGCGGTTGTGCTCTTCACTGAATTCCCAGATCTTCACGACAGCGTCACATCCAGCCGTGGCCAGGCGACACATCATGGGTGCACCTGGTTCCGTGGTTGCAGTCGAAACCGGCATCCATGATACGGCGTGACAGCCGCCTGGATGTGCAGCCACCAAATCGACAGACCACGAACCGTCTTCATTAAATGTGAGAACAGATACGCGTCCGTCTGACGAAGCACAGGCGAGTGTAGCGCCCAGCTCATGCGGTGCCCACGCGATGGCGTTCACCGACGCGGTATGCAATGCATGGTCCTTAATACGCGCCCATCCACCCGAGCCATAAGAGCCATTGGCAGGCTCATTCTTCCAAATAAACACTTTGCCATCGTATGACGCACTCGCCAGAATTGTGCCAAACGAGGGATGCGCCCAGGCCACCTGCCAAACTGGACCTTCATGGCCCACAAGCGTTTCACCCGCACCCACTGCCTCGCCTTTCTGCACATCAAATACCCGGATCGTGCGGTCCGATGAGCATGTGGCAAGCTTACTGCCGTAAAAATCGAATTGTGCGTCGTGCTGCAAGGTTAATTTGCACTGCTGTCACCTATACGCACCACTGCGTCTTCATGGTACGTCTCTACCATCTTGGCATCGGAGCTCAAGTCCGCTGTGCTCGCCTGCATTTCCTACACGTCAGGAACAAGTACATACCATCGTGTGTGGATGTGTGAATCGTTCCGACGTCGGTCGGCTACAGCCCTCTCCACGATGGATGCCACGCGGCCCATCGCACTGGTTCACGTGACTCGCTATCCACATTTTTTTGTCTGGTATGCGCGCCGTTGGCTCGCTGTGACCATGTCGACGAGCGTGCCACCGCCGCCGTCTACTCGTTCAAGTGACGACGAAAACCCATACCTCCAGCACCAGAAAAAGAAGAAAAAGAAGGATATGAAGAAGGATACATCAGAAGATGGTTCTCCATCCGATCCGCTGCAGGGTGTCGTGCGTCGGAAGGTGACAGGTGCTCAGGCGCGCCGGATCCTGGATAGCGAGACAAATGTGTTTGTATCTGACGGACCGCGTAACTACTCAGAAAAGTACCAAAAAATTCTCAAAGACCGCAAGGAGCTGCCCGTATATGCTCAAATGGACGAATTCTACGAAAAGTTCAACGCTAATCAAATTACCGTCGTAATTGGTGAGACTGGTAGCGGTAAGACTACTCAGATCCCACAATTTGTCGCCCTTTCAGACTTACCTCAGAAGAACAGGGTGCGTGCGGCTGATGGCGTCGAGGTGCCGCGCATGATTGCGTGTACGCAGCCACGTCGTGTGGCGGCGATGAGTGTCGCCAAGCGTGTATCGGAAGAAATGGACCTCAAGTTTGGTAAAGAAGTGGGCTACACGATCCGATTTGAAGATATGACAGAGCGTGGATCTACGTTCCTGAAGTATATGACGGACGGCATGCTCTTGCGGGAAGCCATGAACGATCCGAACCTTGAGCGTTACAGCACCGTGATTCTTGACGAGGCACACGAACGCACACTAGCGACAGATATCCTCATGGGTTTGCTGAAGGATGTAGCCAAACGTCGCCCAGATCTGAAAATTATTGTCATGAGTGCCACGCTCGATGCGCTCAAGTTTCAAAAGTACTTCAACAATGCTCCTCTTCTGAAGGTGCCAGGGCGTACATTCCCTGTGGAAGTGTTTTACACACAAGAACCCGAGAAAGATTACGTTGAAGCGGCCATTCGTACTGTGCTAATGATCCACCAGGCAGAAGATCCCGGTGACGTGCTCGTATTCCTCACGGGCGAGGACGAAATCGAAGACGCTTGCCGTAAGATCCGCACTGAAGGCGAAAAGCTGCTGGAGGAAGAGCCCGACCTCTGTGGTCCCCTCAAGGTTGTGCCGCTGTACTCGTCGCTTCCACCATCTCAGCAGCAGCGCATCTTTGACCCAGCTCCGGAACCGTCTCGTCCAAATGGACCACCTGGCCGCAAGGTTGTTGTAAGCACCAATATCGCCGAAACGTCGCTTACAATTGACGGTATTGTGTACGTGGTTGATCCTGGATTTAGTAAGCAAAAGGTGTACAACCCACGCATACGTGTGGAATCGCTGCTTGTCAGCCCTATTTCCAAGGCATCAGCCCAGCAGCGGGCAGGACGCGCAGGCCGTACACGTCCAGGTAAGTGCTATCGATTGTATACGGAGCGCGACTGGGCGAGTGAGTTGATCGAGCAGTCGTATCCTGAGATCCTGCGCAGTAACTTGGCCAACACCGTGCTGGAACTCAAGAAGTTGGGCATCGATAACCTTGTCACGTTCGACTATATGGACCCGCCAGCACCAGAGACCGTCATGCGTGCACTCGAACTGCTCAACTATCTCGGCGCATTTGACGACCATGGTAACCTCACCCCGTTAGGCGAGGTGATGGCCGAGTTCCCTCTGGATCCACAGCTGGCCAAGATGCTGATCGTCTCTCCCGAATTCAAGTGCTCGAACGAGATCCTGAGTGTAGCGGCCATGCTCAGTGTGCCGAACGTGTTTGTGCGTCCAAGTCAGGCCTCACAGCGCCAGGCAGCTGATGCGGCGCGTGCCGAGTTTGCCCATCCCGACGGCGATCATCTGACGCTGCTGAACGTGTACCACGCCTACAAGACCTACTGCCAAGACATGAAAACAGGCTCAGATTGGTGCTGGGAGAACTACCTTTCGCATCGTGCGCTAATCCAAGCAGACAACGTGCGGCAGCAGCTCCAGCGCACAATGGAGCGTTTTGACTTGTCGCTTGTGTCGTTGCCGTTTGAAGACAAGCGCTACTACTCAAATATCCGACAGGCTATCGCGTGCGGCTTTTTCATGCAGGTCGCGCACAAGTCGGCGGGTGGCGGTGGCCGAGGTGCTTACACAACTATCAAGGACAACCAAATTGTAACGCCGCATCCCTCGACGACACTCGACCACATGCCAGAGTTTGTCGTGTACCATGAGTTTGTGCTGACGTCGCGCAACTTCATCCGTACTGTCACTGAGGTGCGTCCTGAGTGGCTGCTTGAGTTTGCACCTGCCTACTATGATCCCAGAACATTCGAGGGTGAACTCAAACGCATCTTTACTGCCCTCCAAAACAAGGGGAAGAGGAAGTCGTAGAAATATTTCGAAATGTACCACATGCACGTCCCAGACGCAACTTTTGTAAACGCGTCTGCCTCACTCACAATGACGACGGCTGAACATGATGCGAGGATCAGCGTATGTGTACCCAATACTCACGATAGTTTTATACCCAATCGTTTACTATATTCACATCGCTTCAGTCCATCGCAGCTGCTCAGGCCAACGAGGCCCCACCACCCGAGTCAGCATGGCTAGCAGGCGGACCATCTGCTCAGACGATGCAGTACTACTACCGGATCGGCACGCTATACTGCGAGGCCATACAAGAGTATTTGACCAGCCTCGAGCCGCAACAAGGGGAAGATGAATCTGAGTTCGAGCGCCATGTACAGGACATGCATATGATTTTCCATCTGGCGCGAGTTCTGTATGTGCCGGAAGACGGCAGTGGTGTGGGTGTCGTTGGCGAAGAACTGCTACACTGGCTTAATGCACACGATGTCGCTCCAACGACTGAGCAGGGTCAGCAAATTGCGCAAACGATCCCGCCACACCAACACCCCGACTATTGGGACTATGTGCTCCGTTGCGTCTTGCGTGGCTTTTACGGCACGGCCGCCACTGTCCTTCAATCATACGTCGATGCGCCAGAATCGCCGACATTGCAGTCTATCGCGGCAGAGACTGTACATATGCTACAAACTGTGCCGCGATCCACGTCTTTTTCTACAGAGCAGTCGTTCTTGTCGGCTCATCGGCATTGGCACACGTCACTCCGAATATTTTTAAGCAGCATTCAGCGCAAGATGGATGCAGTGGAGTCGGAGCTACACCAAGCTTCAATGCCTTCAAGCAGTGATGTGCGCTTGGAACTCGAAGCACAATTTCGGTGCCTGTATGAACTGCTCTGTGGTGTCGAGGACCGCGTTTTGGAGTTTGCTGAGGACTGGAAAGAGGCGCTTTGTGCATGGGGTATGCTTGTTTCGCCTTCAATGAAGCGTGATGATGTTCCGGAAACTGTGCAGCACATTACGGCTTCACTGCAAGTTGATGAGACCCTGGCTCGGGAGACAATCTTGTCTCACTTGACGCGCGGTGATCTCGTCAAGGCTCTGAAGCAGTGCACAAATTTTGATTTGTGGATCGCGGCGCATCTGGGTGACTATTTCTGTAAAACGCAAGTGTTGGAAGAGCCTCAAATGTTGCCCGATATCCTCATGACATGGGCTGATACGCTGCTCGAGGAGGAACGACTCTGGCGTATGGCCCTTTCTTACCTCGATGCAATCCACACTACAGAGGCGCGCGACAAAATGCGCTCCATCCTGTTTAGTGTGCCACTTTTTGGCCGTGATGAATCTGACGATTTTACCAAAGTGGAAGAGGTATTGGGTGCATGTATCGAATATGGTATGGACGACGAAGTGCGCATCATTTGCCGACGACTTGCTGATGCTCTCTTGAAGCAACAAAAATACGGCGTGGCTATTGCTTATAGCGTACGAGCGCGCGATGCGCGGCAAGTGCAAGCCATTGCAGATCACATGCTCAACGATTATGTGACACATGGTGCAGAGCATTATATGGAGAGCGTCGATTCTGTCCCTCGCAAATTACTGGAAGATGTGCTCCAGGAAGAACAAATGGGCGTGACACCGTTTGCTACGTCTTCGAGCATTTTTTCTTCGCAAACATTTGCACCACTTGTTTTTCACATCAAGTACCACGATTTTCATCAGTTATTTTCTCAGCATAATACTTGGCGTGAGGCAGCGCAGCTTCTTGTGGGACTACTGACTAGTGATGTGACGCCAGCGTCGTTTTTGTCCGTATTGCTCGTTGATGCTTTGCCTTTACTGCAATCAACAACCACGTTGTTCTTTACACTGCCAGAAGCGTACGAACTTCTACGAGTCGCTGAAAAGGTGACCTCGGTTGAGGGTGACCAGGCAGACTTGTACTTCTACTGGCTCGAGCAATTGCTCGTCAACGACGACCATGATGAAACTCGCCGTCGAAAACTCGCCAACGAGCGCATGCTTGTAGTGCGACTCGCTCTGTCCCAATACATGTCGCGCATTGTCATTGAGTCAGATAGCTCTCTCTAGTGAAAAGTAGGGGAACATTTGCATGGTATGAGCACAGAGACTAGATACGAAAATGGATAGCAAGCGTATCAATACGCACACTTCGTATACACCAAGCCAGACCTGTGCAGGCGCAGCAAGAGTAAGGCGAAGCATGTAATGCTACCCGCCCTCTGGATTTTTTTTTTATATGCCAAAGCAGCAGATTGTAGCTGTTCCGTCTCGCCAAGACAGTAGCGCATTCGTCGTTTAGACGACCGTGCCAGCGTTGGAGGCGATACGGGGCCAAAGATCAGCACACTCCTTGGCCACGGGACCTGTAATAGCACTGCCCTTCATTTCACCCTTAGGGTTGACGATAACACCAGCGTTGTCCTCGAAGTAGAGGAAGACACCGTCGTGACGGCGCCACGGCTTGCGCTGACGCACAATGACAGCAGGCATGACTGCGAATGTTAGTACTCATAAACTCCCATGCTATACATACCCTTCTTACGGAGCTCGGGCTTACCCTTTTTGACCGAAGCCACAACCATGTCACCAGCCGAAGCAGCTGGGAGGCGGTTCAGACGGGCACCTGCGCCAAACACAGCAATCACGTACAGGTTCTTAGCACCCGAGTTGTCAGCACAGTTCACGACCGCACCCGCTGGGAGAGCGAGCGACATGCGGTACTTGTTGCCCACAGAGATCTTGGCCATTGTGCTTGCAAACGATGGTAAGGAACCGAATCGCCGAGCGTTTGCTCTTGGTGTCCAACACGCATGCTGAGCTGGTACTGTATTACACGTGATCAAATCAGACATTTTACGTAAGGGTATGTGGAAGTGTATTGTGGAGGACACTTGCAGAGGCGTCCCCTGGGGGCTTCCGACACGTGGGCATACTGGAAAGCATCATGCTAAGCCTAGCAGCGGCAGATTGTGCTAAATAGTTAAGGCAGTTGAGGCCAAGTTGGTAAATAGATTAGCGACGAATCAAGCTCAGGAACTCTTCTCGCGTTTTTGCGTGGTTTCGGAAAACACCAAGCATACAACTTGTCACCGTGTTAGCCCCAGGCTTTTGGACACCTCGCATAGCCATACACATGTGTTCACATTCCATCACGACAGCCACACCGTGCGGCTTCAAAGCCTCATTTAATGCTAGAGCGACTTGCCTAGTGAGACGCTCCTGGACAGAGAGTCGGCGTGCAAACGTCTCAGCAATGCGTGCGAGTTTCGAAAGACCAATGACCATACGGTTAGGAATGTACCCAATGTGTATTTTACCCTTGAAAGGCACTAGATGATGCTCACACAAACTGTATACGTCAATGTCACGCACAATGACCATTTCATCATGGTTTTCGTCGAAAATAGCATTGGAAATCACGTCACAGAGTCGCTCTTCATATCCTTTCGTCATCCACAGAAGCGCCCTGGCATATCTTTTGGGGGTATCCTTCAGCCCTGATCGATCGGGATCTTCACCGAGACATTCAAGAATAGTGCGCACAGCACCTGCAAGTTTTTCCTCATTAGCAGATGATTCTTCTGGGGTGTAATTCAAACGGCTGAGGGTGGATTTTGCTGCAATTGTCAGTCAGAATGTCAGCATACCTGGCCAGCCCAATCCGTGCTTGTTGAGTACAGTGGCGATAGGATCATTTTCATCTGAAAATCCACTAATGACTGTCATTGCACCGGAAGGTGTGCCAAGGCCACCACCATGCTTCTGACGCGGTACGGCCGCAGAAGAGGATGAGGGAGGCAATTCTGTCAAAGAAGGCACATCAGCAACATCATCATCTTCAGTCTGGTACAGCTACACGGTCAAAACCAGTGAATTAATTTACACACCTCCAGCGACCGTTTCGTGCCGCGATTCCCCATCGCAGGGTCCATGATCGCGACGATTTCTAGGAGCATCCGCACGATCAGCTTCATCGATGTTTACATATGCTGACAAATACTCAACGGAGCGCGCCGTACAATAGGCACAATATGATTGGATCTTTGTACCGTTGACTTGGATAGGGCCCATGGCCCTTGTCACGACAGACTAAACTACGATGTCGAGCAAGATCACTCTGGAGGAAGTGAAACAGCACGCCTCAGGTACGTAAATTGCTTCATTATGTTGTACTCATACTTAATAGAAACCTCGGCCTGGGTCATAATTAAGGGTGATGTGTACGATGTCACAGAATGGCTTGACGAACACCCTGGTGGTCGCAAGATTTTGCTGAAGAACGTCGGAAAGGACGCAACGGACAAATTTATGAATTTCCATCCTGATCATGTACTTAAGGAAGTTGCACCAAAGTTCAAGATTGGAACTCTTGTGGATGCCAAGCTCTAATAATGGCAACACATTCAAGCATATTATATGAGTGTCTTTAGAGTGTCTTGAACTAGTCTATATATATATATATATATTTCGCTTAACCTGTGCAAATGTAGTAAGGCAGCGGAATTAGTAGGTACACTACGTTGCTTGTTAGGAGGACATATAGGTCGTTGATTCTACCGGGGCGAATAAGTCAAGTTCAATATCGATGAAGGTAGTGAGCTCAACCATGCGGGTCTTCGATTCATGCGGAGAATGGAGGTCCGCACGGTGGCGTCGATTTTTTGGCGCTTAGCGCACGTACCTACTTTGGCGGGGTGACTACGGTGAAGCGCATAGTGGTTTAGAGCCGCCCCAGGTTTTATATGCAAGAATGACTAAATGTGCCTGTTTGTCGGTCCAACCGACCCGAGTATCAAAAAGTGGAGAAGCGCACTCGCATTTTGGGTTTCGGCGGTAGAGGAGTGGCGAGACGACAACTGTATCACCATTGCAACTCAGATCGGATAAAGCGTCGACGCCGGTACAAGCTGTTTCAACAAACGAGTATAAAATATATTTGGCAAGACTTATTGAGTGATTGAGACAAATTTCACGCTCATTTATTTGAGAAGGTCGTTTCTCCGATTTATTTCGCAGTTGCTACACTCTACGTCGACTTGTGTAGCAACTCATGTTTCACCCTGATCAAACTCACTGCAAACATAAAACATCCAGAAAATTAACGGAAGCTACGAGCTCTTTGCGTCATTCCGCAACTCTTCCAACGATCGCAGTTCCTCAGCAAGTTAGTGCATCCGCCAACACTAAAAACGATCGAGGGTACTTTCCCTCTTATTCTGCTCAACCATTTGTGGCAAGTGCTTCGCCACCAGCTCCAAAGCGTACGAGCTCACCTTTGCGGCCGGTTGTACAGGAGTCGCGCTTTATACCTAATACGCTTGATAATACAGGATTGGTCGATGTTGAGGCACTTCAAGCTCTGCAGCGCCTTACAGACCAGTCCTCTCACAATGCGTCTCGACAGCCTTCTATTGCGCAAGCGACTGCAAATGTGCCAGATTCGAGGCGTACTACAATTTGCCCTCCTGACAAAACATCAGTGCAGCGCGAAACTCCTCCCGACCCACCATCCAAACCTTTACCACGGCCGCATGAAGACCAATTTCGATGGAATTTGGGTGACTACATGTTAGGGCGCACCATTGGTGCAGGAAGCATGGGCAAAGTTAAGTTCGGTTACTGTAAGACGGATGGACAAAAGGTGGCCGTCAAAATTGTACCGCGCAACACGTCTCTTAATGCAGTCAAGCAGTCACGCGGAAAGTCGAAGCATAGTGGCCTGCCCATGACAGAAGATGAACTAGAAGCAACCATGAATCGAGCCAAAGCGAAAGACTTCTCCAAGGAGGTGCGCGTCATTCGTGAGGCAAGTTTACAAATGCTGTTACGCCATCCCTACGTGTGCCGTATGCGCGAGTTTATCACCCATCCAAACCACCATTATATGGTTTTCGAACATATTAATGGTGGCCAAATGCTTGACTATATCATTTCCCATGGCCGCTTGCGTGAGCGATCTGCTCGAAACTTTGCACGCCAAATTGGTAGCGCATTGCAATACTGCCACGCAAACAATATAGTGCATCGCGACCTGAAGATCGAAAACATTCTCATTTCCAAGTCAGGAAACATCAAAATTATCGATTTTGGACTCAGCAATGTATTCAAGCCTCAAGGTCATCTGAACACCTTCTGCGGCTCACTGTACTTTGCCGCTCCAGAGTTGCTGAACGCACGTGTTTATACTGGCCCAGAGGTGGATGTTTGGAGTTTTGGTGTGGTGTTGTATGTTTTGGTGTGTGGTAAGGTTCCCTTTGATGACCAGAGCATGCCTGTGCTTCATGCTCGTATCAAACGCGGCCTGGTAGATTATCCCAATTGGCTGAGTGCGGACTGTAAGCACATTTTATCGCGCATGATCGATGTGAATCCACATACACGAGCATCACTCAACGAAATCGTATCACATCCATGGATGCTGCAAGACCACGGCGCACCTGAACCAGCCTATCTCCCTAAACGCAAGCCTCTTACAGCTGTGAGCATAGATCCCGTCGTGATTGAACGCATGACAGGGTTTGAATTCGGTTCTCCTCAGGAAATTTACCACGAACTAAAAAAAATTTTATGCAGCGAAGAATATGTTGCAGCAGTGGCACGACACGAAGATCCAGCGATGGCCTCCGCTGCTATAGAAGCAGTTGGTCTTGTTCAATCTGCCGCAACCGAGTCTGTACCCCGTGGAAATCGACTGTCTCGCCAAATCTCCGCAGGAATCAACTTTTATCACCGACACGTGTCCCGGTCCTCATCAGATGTGCAGGACGTGTCTGATTCAGGAGAGAGCACGCCTGGTGTCAAGGGTCCGCTGCATCCATGCTATGGTTTCCATCCCCTCATTTCAATTTATTTTCTTGTAAAGGAGAAAATGGATCGCGAGAAGTTGGGGCAGGAAATTTATAGCTCCTCTGACTTGCTGCTCTCTGAGCCGGGTCCTGTGCCGACATTTAATCACAAACCTGCCCTCGATGTTCCAGAATCGGCCGCTCACGATCATATTGATCGGGTTTCAGCGTATGGCGCTGCCACATTTGCTTCATCGTTACCCATGGCACGCTTCGCTCCAGACAAATCCTCGTCAATTATTCGACCACCAGAGAAGACGCATGTGTCATCGCGGACTATGTCTACGGCTGTAACTCTTCCTGTGACCCCGTCACCCCCACCCCCTTCTGCTGTTATGATGGCCCCGCCCCAGCCTGAACCCCAAACTCCTGTGTTCGAGTCACGCCAAAAATCCCAGCCACAAGGCATCATGTTAGGTCCTCCGCGTCCTCTTGCACGTGTCGATGAACTGGAATCGAGCTTGCGCACTCCTCCGAAGGCATCTTTCATGACAACTGACGCATCACAAGCACCATCTGCTTTCCAACGTGCCGCTATGCCGCAGCGAAGTGTAAGCATGATGCATGCCCGACATGCCGATCAACTCAAGTCGCTACAGGACCGACACGCCTCCATGGCATTTTCTACGTCTGGCGCGCGACCACTGCCTACACTGGATGCCATTCAGTCCGAGGCTGGTAAGAACCTTTTGCCTTGTGTTTCTGAGGCAGCTAACTCTGCAGGAACCGTATTTGCAGACTCTGGACCAAATCTCACGCGGCGATTCGGTACCATGTCGGTTCGACCTACGCACGAAGCAAGTGACTCGTTCGTGCCGCAACAACTGTCGCCAGAGAATTCGCATATAAATACTATGGATTCCAATCAACAAAGCTTACCGTTTGAAATGCCTTCTCCCTTGTCGAACGAAGATGCATCCAAACCTGTTTTCTTGAAAGGGCTCTTCAGCGTGCAAACCACCAGCCGTCGGCCGCGTGTAATGATTCGACGGGACTTGATTCGTGTATTCGAGCAATTCAAAATCCAATTCACAGAATTAAAAAACGGCTTCGAATGCTCTTATGCTGGTCCTCTCACGGATACCGATACACAATTTGCTCCCGCTGAGGCATTCACGGACATGACTTCGACCCCTGCAACCGATTCTATGAATGATCCCACCCCCATTGCTGCCACAGGCGTCGGTGATGTTCCTATCGATCGATCAGGTCAATCTGATGTCGTACTGGCCACGCCTAATTCCGATGCTCCTTCATTAAGAATCGGTGTGAACAAACCATTGCCCTGTAACGAAGAGGCTGAAGTCTGCTTTGAGATCTGTCTTGTCAAAGTCCCCTTATTGCTTGGGATGAATGGGATCCAATTTAGACGCGTATCTGGAAACCCTTGGAAATATCAAGCTTTAGCCAAGCGCATCTTGAATGAACTTCATCTGTAGCTATGTTGTGATAATCAACCGCGTGTAAATACCACATGATGTGTGCTGGGGAATGATACTTTGTAGAATTGTGGAATTATGCGCGTAGGAGTTTGCCGACGTCATCGTTGATCGACGATTCGCGGGTTACTAGCAAAGCCTCGCTTTTTTCTTGTCGCAATCCGTTGACGATGTCGGCAGTTGAGCTCATCAACCCACGCGCAGAATCTGTGCGAAGATTTCAGGCGTTGCAAGTGAATATTGCAGGCGCTGTGGGTCTAGCACAGGTCGTGCGTTCCAACCTAGGTCCTCGTGGTACGCTCAAAATGCTTGTCGATGGCTCTGGAAACCTGAAGATGACCAAGGATGGTAAGGTCTTGTTGACCGAGATGCAAATTCAGAATCCGACGGCTGCCATGATTGCAAGGACGGCTGTAGCGCAGGATGAACAATGTGGTGACGGTACAACAAGTGTTGTCCTACTGGTTGGTGAACTATTGAAGCAGGCCGAGCGCTACATTCAAGAGGGTGTGCATTCTCGCGTGATTTCGGAGGGCTTTGATGTCGCTAAAGCGGGTACATTGCAATTTCTTGAACAGTTTAAACAACCTATGCAAGGCGATCGTGCCACGCTTCTGGCTGTTGCTAACACAGCTCTCGCCACTAAGCTTCCCACAAAACTAGCCAAACAACTAGCAGAGGGTGTAGTTGATGCAGTCCTGGCTATTAAACCCAAAACCACGGGCTCTTCCGAAGTACCTTCGTTCAAAGAAGACGGAAGCTCGGAGCGTGTGGGCGAGTGGAAGACACGCGATCCTATTGACTTACACATGGTCGAAATTATGAAAATGCAGCACAAGAGTGCTACAGACAGTCAATTGGTTCGTGGTCTCGTTATGGATCATGGTGCGCGTCACCCTGATATGCCCAAACGGGTGCGCAATGCATTCGTTTTGACACTGAATGTAAGTCTGGAATACGAAAAGACCGAAGTCAATTCAGGTTTCTTCTACTCGTCTGCTGAGCAGCGCGAAAAACTGGTCGAGTCAGAGCGTCGCTTCGTTGATGCCAAATTGAAAAAAATTGTTGAGCTCAAGAACCAAGTGTGTGATGCGCCTGCGAACACACCTGAGTCGGAGCGCAAGTCGTTTGTTATTTTCAATCAGAAAGGCATCGATCCTATGTCACTTGACATCCTAGCAAAGAATGGTATTTTTGCTCTTCGTCGCGCCAAGCGTCGAAACATGGAACGTTTGCAACTGTGCTGTGGTGGTGTAGCCCAGAACAGCGTAGACGACCTTTCGCCTGATGTACTTGGTTGGGCGGGCCTTGTGTACGAACACACACTTGGAGAAGAAAAGTACACATTCGTTGAAGATGTAAAGGATCCAAAGAGCGTTACGCTGCTTATCAAAGGACCCAACACACACACGCTAAACCAAATCCAGGATGCTATCCGCGACGGTCTGCGTAGCGTAAAGAATGCCATTGAAGACAATAGCTTGGTTCCTGGTGCTGGTGCTTTTGAGGTGGCAGCTGCCGCAGATCTCCTTGACAATGTGCGTCGAAATGCCAAAGGCCGAGCTAAGCTAGGCGTTGAAGCATTTGCCCAAGCGCTCATGGTTATTCCCAAAACTTTGGCAAACAATGCCGGTCTTGATATCCAGGACTCGATCGTGAACTTGCAAGACGAATGTGCTGAAGGTCATGTTGTGGGACTTGATACGCAAACAGGAGAGTGCATGGATCCCATCTCTTGTGGTGTTTGGGATAACTACCGTGTCAAGCGTCATATGATTCACAGCAGCGCTGTGATTGCATCTAACCTGCTCTCCGTGGACGAAATTTTGCGTGCTGGTCGTAGTTCCCTAAAGGGCGACGCCCCTGGTCCATAAGTAGCCTGCATGTGTTGCTCGTAATATTGTCTCCATAAGCTTCGGCTGTTCATTCGAGCGTGATTTTGATCTCCGCTGGGGCTTCTCCACTCGTCTCGCAACCAACGAATCTGATCCACGTCCATCAATGGTGCATCGTACAGCGCTGGATCAGCTTGGCAATGCGCCACCCATACGTGTTTCATACACGCTTCCATCTATTTTATCATTCCAAGACGACAATGCGCATCGGTATGTACCAAATGCAGACAATTCGATCGCGCACTCTTTGCCAGTCTTACACCTCCCTGCTTCAAAAGAAAAGCCACTTGCACGAACAGTAAATGGTTCATCGTTCCCTAAAATCCGGTATTCTGCGAATTCCCAGCAATGCACAAGGCCTATGCCACCAGAGGATCTACAACCACAGCATCTTAGACCGGTTAATGCGCTTGCTTTGGACGTGCGGTCTAGCGGCACTCGTCTTTTTAGTGCCGGTGTCGATGGTCTCGTATGCGTATGGGATCTTGACTATCAAAATATGACAGCAACTCCTAGACTTAATTCAAAGTTTAGGCCGCATAGGAGCTGGATTTGGGATATGAAGTATTGTTCGCATTTAAGTACAGTACTGACTTGTTCATCTGACTGCACAATCAAGGCATGGAATGTCGATACAGCACATTCTGCATTGGAACTAGGAACTCACAGAGATTACGTGAAAGCCTTGGCACCATCCAACGCCTCCGATTGGGTCGCTAGTGGCTCGTTGGATCATCATTTGTGCCTTTGGGATTTGAGAGAAGGGCGTAAAAAACCCATGTGGCAGATTCGGACACCTTCTAGCATTTATTCTGTCGCTAGTAATCATTCTGGGAGTGTCATTGCTACCGCTGGACTTGATGGTGTTGTTCACGGATGGGATCCTCGCATGCGGGACTCGGCATTTGAGCTTGTCGGACATGAAGATCTCATTCGCACAATGATAATGAGTTCCGATGGAACACGCGTTATATCAGGTTCATCAGACTCAACTGTGCGCCTTTGGTCAACAAATGAGCGGAGGTGCATGCATACTTACACACATCATAACTCAAGTGTATGGAAGCTATACAGTGACGACGAAAACATGTCGACTTTCTACTCTGGTGATCGAGACGGATTTTTATGCAAGGTTTATTTGGATCCCAGCGGGCACGCAGAAAATGATCAATGCATTGTGCTTGCTCACGAGGCGCAAGATAATTCTGTTCATGGGTCAGGCATCACAAGCATCGTGGCCTACCAGGACAAGTTTGTTTGGACTTCGAATTCTTTATCTCCTACCTTCCGATGCTGGCAGGACACTTCTGATTTAAATATATTCAAATCTAGTCAAGTAAATTTGCACGATTCTGCCGTGTTTAACCTCTTCAACTCGAATGCGCCAAACTATCGTCCGAATCAAACTGAACTCCCCTTGGTGGCGTCTGAGGCCACTCCTCTGTCCAGTCAGCCGATGCGAGAAGTTTTTGGCTATCACGGCATTCTCCGTGGCACTATGCTTAATGATCGCATGCATGCATTGACCATCGATTCTGGAGGCGTTGTGGTACTTTGGAATGTTTTTCATGGTTCGTGTATCGGTACTTTCAATGTAAATGATCTTTTTGCCGCTGCTATGTCCAATAAGTGCACCTCAGCGTGGCAGCCTCAACATTCACCAAGCAGCACTCTTGAATTTGTGCAATATCTTATTGAGGGTGAGGGCTGTGTCATTCCGTGGTGTTCACTCGACACTTCTGACGGTCGTCTCACAATAACGATTGACCAGTCTAATTTATGGTCATCAAGCATGTATTTGGATGAATTGCATGAACTACTTGGAAATCCACCGACTATAAGATGGACAGAAGATCGCGTGATTCTCGGTGTTTGTGTTTTGCGAAACTTGTTTAAGAATTTACTCTTGTCAGAATCAGAGATGCGCAGGGATATCAAAGATGGGCAGCTTATGTTGCTCAATTGGATGAAGCGACTGAATACCTCTCCTGAGGCTCTAATGCATATGCCTATTTCACAATTGCCTAACCCACCAGGTCCGAATCCTGCTCCAAATCAACACTTTCATGCTATTCTTACAGAAATGACGGGCAGCAATTCGGCCAAGGGTAAAGAATCATTATCAACAAGCATCCCAGAATCGCCTCTGATGCATGATATTGTTCGCTTTTTACATGAAATGACCAACAAGCAAGCTCTCAATACAGAAGAACAGGTGGCATCACAATCATCAGATTCTGGCAACACATTTTTTGGCAGTTTCCGTCGAAATGCCTCCAAGCGAAAAACTCAAAATGCATCATATACGGTCTCAAAGGACGAAGAAGCTCCTCAAGACTACTTGGGTGAATTGGCATCGTTGTTGTCAGGCTCGTGGCGCGAAAAGTCGCCATTGACCGGTATACCTAAGATTCAATTCTCAGATACAACATCGATTCAAATATCCCGTGTCGACCGTGAAAATGGAAGGCAGGTAATGCTATACCATGGTACAGTTGGCTCTACTGGCACAGATGCTCCATTGCTTGAATTACTGGCTCCATTATGGCTTCTGTCCGTGGTATTATCGCCAGAGGTTGTTCAAAAGGATGCGCCACTAATCAAAGTGGTTCTTCTTAAATGGACGCCTTCTCAAGCGGCGCAAGAAACTTCATCTTCCTCTAATTTAGAGTTGGATCAGCTTCCCACCGAAAGCACGTCTTTGACCGCGCCCCGAAACATTCGCGTCGGGCGCATAGCTCAGTATGTGAAACAGTCACTGTTGTCCATGGGCATCCAAATTCCAGATTCTGGTGAAAACTTGGCTGACATTCCTATCGAAATCTTGTGTAATGGATATCTTGTACCCCCTCGTTATACCATGGCGCAATGCCAAACATTCTGCTGGAAGAATGCTACCCCAGGCATGGTGCGCTTGCGATATCGTCGCAAACAACTTCTATGAATAGCTTTTAATTTTTAGATAAAGAAACCTCAGACCCTGGGGATGTATTGGGCACATAGCGGAGTGGTTTACCGCATCGGTTTTCGGTTGGACGATTCCCGAAGGTCATGGGTTCGATCCCCATTGTGCTCTGACTTTTTTACATGTATAACCATAATTTTTGGTAAGGAGCAGCATACGCTTAAATTTACGCTATGATGGGCTAGGCCACTGCGACATAATTTGATGGCACCATGAGGCACTTGTCATGCTGCACAATTAGCCACCAGTTTTCGTCACTTTGGTCAACAATTTGAACCATTTCTCCTTCTTTCAACGAGGCTTCCTCGGGTGACGTTGCGTCATAGTCATATAGGGCTTCAGCAGCCACAACTAGAATAAAGTTAGTATGTCTCGGAGAAACGTTAACGTACCATGTTCCATATCGGTTACATACGCCGCAGGGATCAAGCCTTTATGCGCCGGGTCAGAAAGCAATGCACCATATGTCCAATCACCCTCCACGGACATTCCGCTGAGCGATGGGTGAATCAAAAACACCTGGTTTTCTGAGAAAGAGAGCATGCCCTCGCCGCCTTCAAACGGATAAATGCTGCGAAAATGCATTGTGCGTCCCATATCAAATCCAAGTGATGCATCCACATCAGCGTTATTAGCGGATCGAGTTTCTTGGTATGCTTTCGAATCGAAACTCGGCTCATTGGCGTCCGGCGCTTGTATCATTTCCTTTGTAGCATGCATGGGCATCACTAGTCCAGCCTCGTCGTCATCACTACTTTCCGGTTCAGGAACAGACGCAAGGGATAAACCATTGGGAGGGGAGGAAGATCCGAGCACGGCACCGGCACTTTGAGCACCAGACCTATCATGTGTTACAGTCTTCCTAAGCATTTGACCGCCACGAATTTGGGACAAAAGAGCATTTCGATCACCCATGCCGCCTCCGAGGCTGGTTCGCGAAGTTGATGGCGCTGGTTCTAGAGCTGGATAGTGCGAAGCAGGAGGCGCTTCTGGAGCGGGAGGTGCTGGCTCAGATGTAGGAACAATACCACTAAAGAGCTGCTGAGCAAGTTGTTGCCGTGTCGCACGTGAACTCATAGGATTCTCTTCCTCCTCTTCTTCTTCGTCCCAATCATCCTCATTGGATGGAGGTAAATGAATTGAGCGTGAAGAAGATGTAGAAGGTGTATATCTTTGAGACGGAAAAGCAGAAGTTGGTTGGGGCGCGGAGGGAGTTTCGACAGGAAGTTCAGGAACAAATTCTGGTTTTGAAAGAATCTCCGGTCGCTGCTCTTGTTGCTTCATTGATTCCGCATTGTGTGAACGGAAGAAAGGATTGTTCGACGGCCTGCTGGGTTGAGGTTCATCCTCCGGCTCCGGCTCTGGATCCGGTGCTGACACTGGTCCTGGCTGTGGCGTGAATTCACGCGGAGGATCGGGTACTGGACCCGGCTCGGGCTCGGGCTCTGGTTCTGGTTCTGACACTAATTCTGGCTGTGACGTGAATTCACGCGGAGGATTGGGTACTGGTACCGGCTCTGGCATTGACTTGAACTGAGTATCAGGTGCTTGCCCCAGCTCTGGCTCTGGCGTTAATTTATGTTGAGAATCGAGCGCTCGCTCTGACTCTGGCTCTGGCGATGCCATCGGCCGGCTTTGGCGGGCCTCTGAAGTATGACTTCGAGGAGGAGGTTGAGGAGCCTGCCTATTTCCGCGCATACGGGCTTTGCGAGCTTCTTCACGCTCTTTAGCTTCCTTATCAGCTTGAGCGGCTCGGGCCTCTGCTTCGCTACGCTCGGCGGCAAGTCGCTGTTCTACCGAGACATCAACAGACGGCATCTTGTCGACAGTGCCACCACCCACGCCAAGCATCCGCATTCGTTCCTGAACTCGTCGCTGTGCCTCAGACCTAATCCATGCATCACGCTCTGAAGGGGACAACTTGGCTGCTGGAGCTGATAATGTTGAAGGGTTTTTGCTTGTTTCTTTTTTGGTGACGTCTTGCTCTTGAGGGTTCGCTTGAACTGATGGTGTCGATATGGTTGCAGACTCTCTAAGATGCGCATATCGGTCATTGTTCCGTTCATCACGCTGCCTGCTTTCTTGCACGCCTCTTTGATAGTCCAGGTTCTGACGCCGCTCCAGACGCCTTTCTAGCTGCGGAAGTCGCTCGTGAAGAAGCTGCATGAGCGTTCTTTCGGCCTTACGCCGCTGTTCACCCGCGTGGGGGCCTTTGCGGTTATAATACTCAATATCGTCTTGAAGTCGGCGAATAGCAAACTGCACGTCTTCCATTTCATTCTGCAGGTCATGATCTTCTTCATCACGCAGATCCGTACGTTCTAGCATCCGCTGCGTCTTTTCAAGCTGGCGCTTCATCTCTCCAAGGCTTTCTGCAGCAACCTGGCCATTAAAGCTCACTTCGCGACGATCCAGATGGCGGCTTCGACTGCGATATCCAGCAGAATCGGTATCCTGGTGCCTGTAAGCGATAGCATCACTAGGACGCGACGTGGCTTCCCTTTCCACTGGATTTTTGTAAAAAGAGCGTGATTCAGAGTATTTTGTATCTTTGTTCGAGCCTGGTTCAGCAAGATTTAGAGCCGTGGATTTGCGGACATGCGTGTCCTGCTTGAGTAAATCTTTGAGGAAATCAACGCTTTCGCTCAGATCGCGCGTCGATGATGGAATTAATTCTGAAGGTAGCTCATCCGGTATTTCATTGCCGTTGAGGGCGCGGTATATGAGCGCCATGGCGATATGGAACTCAGCAATGTTGAGCTTACCCCGGTTTTCTGGGTCAGCAAGATGCCATATTTGAAGAAGCTGCTCGCGAGATAGGCCACTTTGACTGAACAACTCCCGAGCCACATCACCGCTAATCCAGCCTGTTCGTTTCGAGTCCCATGCACGAAAGATATTATCGTAGCTTTTACGTTCTTCTTTGCTCATAGCCCATGAAAGACTTTTCTTAGCAGGACCTGCCTGTATCTGGGTGAGTGACTGGAGCTTCGACTGAAACTGAGCCGGCTGAAGGCTGTTTTGATTAAAGTTCATATTGCTCGGTGTCGGCATTCCAGAATAAGGCTGTGCCGCAGGCAAAAATTGCGTATACATCAAGCGCATGCTCGGGTCAGCAGACGCACCGGTCATTTGAGGCGTCATAGGCAATCCTGTCATCTGAGCCATCATGGGAGGCATACCAGTAGGCTGGCCCATCATGGGAGACATGCCTGTTGGTTGACCCATCATAGGAGACATGCCTGTTGGTTGACCCATCATAGGAGACATACCCGTCATTTGTCCCATCATGGGACGCATACTGTTCATTGGGGTCATCATTTGTGGTGTGGAGCCCGTAGCTGCTGCAGCGATTTGAGGCGGCGGAGGCGGCGGAGCCGATGGACGCTGTACAAATGATGCATTTGGTAGCATACCCGTGGGGAAACCGGTTCCCTGCATCTGTATGGGTATGCCGCTCGTCATTTGTGGATTTTGGTATAAGCCATAGTTGGGGGTACCAGTTCCGCCCCACTGATTTACCGGGAACATGGTGCACGGTGAGCAACACCACGACTGGTAGGATGGAGGTGTTAATAAACTATGACGCCTGCCGATGTCCGAGCCACATTGGTCACGTGAAGCATCGGTGAGATTCTGTCAGTCAGGCATCTCTGCACGGGCCTGAACTGATGATCCCCTGGATAACATCCAAGCAATTATGGTCAAATATCTCATCGGACGGTACGTGGCATGATGTGCAACGCCCTAATGAAAGTGTGGCTGATCCAATCTTTGGTATAGCAACGGGCATTGGAGCCTTTTTTATCTGGGAAAATGACCGACGAAACGCACATGACCATGGACCTGGCAATACGCTTCTAGACTTATTGAGCCGTCGAATGGGGGTGAACAACTATTTACGCGAGCGTGAAAATAAGCTGGAAATATCGCCTTCGTCAAAATAACTTAATCATACAAATATTTCTCACTCAGGGAAATAGTTTCCTGACAAGGTACACGAAAGCACCGAGGAATCGGAAAAATGCCAAGCTGGTAAATGTGTAAAATAGCACAGCCATGTATATATTGTGTACCTTGCGAGAAACATTGAGAATCACAATTACCAGAGCAACGTTCGTAAGAGTCCAGGCTAGCACGACATTAGTGCGCACAGTCGCATAATAGTCTTTCTGGGCCTGCTCTGTATCTCGTGGCGGGGCAGGCAATGATTCCCTGGAAGATAAGGCCTGGCATGCATCATCGTAGGCTGCGTCGATATCTTTCATGCGGTCCGGAACCGTCACCTCCACAGCGTCGTTGGATGTTCCAGATGCCTGGCCCAAATCCATTGAGAGCGTAGTGGAGCCTTTCGTGCCCCATGATACATCGTGGGTGTTACAAAATGCATATATGTTGATAACGTTGATAAAGCTCGGTGAAACGAGAATGTATTGAAATAAACTCGTGAAAATGTGCCATGGATCCAAAAACATTAGAGAAGCAAGCAACCAGATGCCATATGTGCTGAGTACTGAAATGACAATGCGCACAAATACACCATCTGTGAGAATCTCAGCGTTCTTGTGATGTACCACCTCTTTCTTAATACTCCAATACGCCAAAAATACGACAAATGATACAAGAATGAGCATTACAAATCCAAAAACAATCATTGATACAAGATATCCGATCCGATTCCCTTGTGGACGATTTCCCATGGAGAGGAGGAAACAATAGATAATGAACGCGAGATAGATATATTCACATATCAGGGTAGGTACATGGATCCAGTGTGCAATATCTTCCATAGACCTGGACAGAATATGAAAAATAAGGAAGTAATTCGCCAGTGAAAACCAAGTGAAGAACAGCATGACAGTCTGATAAAGCATCTCCACGTGTAGCAAGAACTTTCGAAACACACTGTGTTTTGACCTGTAAATACGCCCAAACTTGATGATGGAGTGAATTGCTGCAAAGAATGAACCGTTCAGCCATCGGCGACGTTGCGATATGAGCTCAGCAACATGGGTTGGTACGTCTGTTTCTGCTTGTGCACGTTTCACGAACCGTAAGAGCCAAGCGCTATCGCGCTTTGTGACAAGCTCCCAACATAAAATACGATCTTCCGCGAGATACATATTGCTCGAAAAAATGTCAGCATCATGCTTTCCACCGTGCATCGTTTCACCCTTGAGGTATGAATGTAATGGTCCATGTCCCATGGGATCATTTTGAAGGGCAGTATAACGGTATGCACTAAATGCACCCGGCAGCACACTGATGTATCCGAATGCACTCTCCATAGGTTTGTCAAGTATATTGCTCATTTTGTATTCAAAATGTTGAGCAGCCACGAGTGGATTCAATAGTTCATGCCACAACTTGCCCTTTTGAACCACAATTTCACCGCATGCACCGCCAACATTAGGATCACTGTCAAAAGCGCGCCACAGATGATAAATGCTGTGAGGTTTCGGCATGGTACCAACGTCCAACAAGATGCATATACGTGGATTTAATAAAGGAGATAGTGCATTGAATGCCCACCGATGAGAGTTGATCTTTTTCTTGTTTTCTTCCTTGAGTAAAAATATCACTTGAACGGGCACGATTCCACGTTCCGCACTACGAAACTTGAGTGATGAGTCGACAGAAATTTGTGCCGTATACTCATACATGTGCGCCTGAACGGGAGTGCCTTGCACTGCGTTCTTTCCCACACCTTCTTGATATATGCCCATTGCAGCAAGTACACTGAGTGTGCGACTGTGAATTTTTTGACGTCCGTCAGATACAATCAAAACGACGACTTTTTTCCATGTACCTTCACCCCAGGTTGAATGATTGCGAAGAGAACAGAGATAAGCAATATTTAGCATAACACCATGCATCGTGCGAGTAAAAAGGCGCTCGTCTTCATTGTACATCGTCAAAATAATGCATAGCTCTGTTGTGCGCGGTCGTCCGTACAATTGCTGTCGAATTGTATACCGATCCGTGACAAAATGATCAGGATCACACGTGATAGCAGTATAACGCATGTATCCAAACTCGCGGCCTTCACGGATGGGTAAAAGACGCATAAGGCGCGGAGGAATAGGACAATCAAGGACAAGGTGCCCGTTATGCAAAGGTACGCGCTTTAAAGTACGGTATCGGCGCGGCTGACGTTGAGGGATTTGTCCATAGTGTGCTGCATATTTTTCTTCGTCGCCAGAGACGGTGTTAGTAGGTAACATGGGCCATTCAGAACCACCATTTTGGATATCACTCTGTGGCATAAGTGCATTCACACTTTGGTCTCGTCCATCATGGAACGACATGGCCGTATTCCACGCATCTTTGGTATATTCCTGCTCAGGCTCGAGGTACGGCATATCGTTTTCAGAAGACACCATATCCGAGTGTCTCGAATCCAATCCAGTCACCGATAATGCTTTAGGCTCAAAATTTCGACCTTCGGCGTTATCATAAAAGTATTCCTCAATATATGAATGTTCATTAAACGACTGGACATCGTATGGATTCATAAGATGGTCCTGTTCAGGATCTGCCTCTCCATATTCACTGGTTCCCACAGATGCAGGCGTTGTAAAGACTCGCCTAGGATGTAGGAATGAACGCATATATGTATTTGATATGGCAATGTGAGATGCCGCGTGCGACAAAAACTCGTCAAAAAATAGGTAGCTCGATCAGCGTGTCATCCACTCGCATTGCGCGTGTTGTGTGTTGTTCTCAGGTTTAATTCCCCTATCGGTGGAGACGATGCACGAGCACAGCGAATTCCTACTGTTCGTCTCGGCGCGCCACATACATTATAATGGCGTCAGAGCTTCCTCGAATGAAGATTCTGACTTCCCGTTGGGCACAAAATGAGCGAAAAATTGTTCGCGAGCGCCACGGAAGTGTTTTATCCCGTGGACTTATTTTAAAACGGGATCAAGCTGCAAGTGGTGAAGACTATGCGCTTGAACATGCGGTTGCGCTCGAGGGTGCCCCCCTTTTTCGCGAGGCAGACGTGGGCCTGGGTGTGTATGGTGTGGCACAACCCACGATAATCGGCCTAAAAACAGCTTTGTCTGTTTTACAGTGTGATCCACAAGATGATGGAAATGGATCTACGCGTCGATGCGCTTGGGTTTGTACACGGGAAGAACCAGTAGTATTTGTCGGCGATACTCCGTATGTGTTGCGCGAGACTCATAAACCCCGAAATACATACAGCATGAGCGATCGTGCTGAAAATCTTGAAGGCATTGAGAAAAGACTGAAGAACGACATTTTGGCAGAAGCATCAAAAAACAATGGACTGCTTCTTGTTCATCAAGAGCAAGACAGCACTACTGAGCTTAAATCCAAGTGGGTCGCCGTGCAACGTGATAATGTACGAACTATGCGTGAGGTTTTCACTTGGATCCAGTCCCAAGGTTGGCGTGTCTCTTACCACCGCTTACCCATTGCACCAGATCAGCCGCTTGAGCACAACTACCTGGATGCGTATACCCAAATCATTAAAGATAATGACCCGCTCAATACGTGCTTCATTGCAAATTGCGGTGCAGGTGTATTCCGTACGACATTCGCAATGATAGCAGCAGTCCTAGTACGTCGGCGTCAGACGCACCTACTCACCCAAGTCGATCCTTTGCTTGACACAGACAACGTTGGAAATGTTGACAAGCATGCGCCATCCAAATCTTTGGTTCATACACTTCGCCGCGTTCAAGACAATATGGTGCATGATCGTCATCTGCTTCGTTTAGTCCATGTGCTGAACCACAGTCTATCAACGCATGATACTCGCTCTGTCATTGAACAGTTATTGATGCAGCCTTCTTTGCTTAAATCTTTACAAGAGGCAAACACTGGTAATTATGGCATGGTTCGGCAGTTATGCGGTTTGTTGGACAATGGCTTAGCATGTAAAGAGATTGTGGACACGGCGATTGATGCATGTTCCCACATGACGAATTTGCGTGAGTCAATTTTAGCCCACCGATTGCGCTATTCAACTGCTGCGGCCATTGACGAACCTCAAGCACATGCCTTGTTGCGCCGAGCAGCCAAAGCTCTCGAAGTATACTATTTTTTGATCGCGTTTTCGAGCTACGTGGAAGACAGTCGGACCGCCGTCTTCCACGTCCGCTTTGTCGACTGGCTCAAGGAGCGTGCGGAAATTTGGCGTGGTATCGGACGCATTCGAGGTCTTCATCATCACTTGTCACTCTTTGACCCAGTGGCGGACTTATCGCTTATCAGCCGTGGTGACACTGGCGTCCTAGCTGCCCCGAACGAATCGGTGAGGCAACGATTCGGTGAGGTCATCGCCCAAGGTGCGCTAGTAACGGGAGATGAATTTGCCGATTTTGTTGTACGCAATCGCACGGGTACAGTTCTGCGCTCAGGTTTATTACTCAAACGCGATGTATGGCGCAAATTTGAGCATCAGGCCAAGGTTCCATGCATTCGAGGAGCCGTGAATTTTAGGCGCATCCGGGACACAAATGTATTTGGCACTGGACAGCCATCGGTGGACGGCATTCGTAATCTTCTCATGACTGTGTTGGACGATATTCCGCGCCAAGATAATGAGATACGCACAGTCTTGTGGATCAATTTGCGTGAAGAGCCCCTTGTATATGTAAGTGGTGGTCCTTACTGTCTCCGCCAACGCGAATTGTCACTGCGAAACATTACGGATTACAGCGGCATCACATCCGAACGCCTCGCTCAATTGGAAGAGCGATTGCGGCAAGACGTGATTCAGGAGCTCTCGGCCAGTGATAATAAACTTTTATTGCATACAGAAACCGAAGACGGAACCGTGGTGCCTCTATGGGAGGATGCAGAACCAAGTGACATTTCGACAATGCAGGAAGTGATGGACCATATTTCAGCCTCCTTACCGAATGATGTGCATTTGGTGTTTCGGCGTGTTCCTATCACAGCTGAGAAGAGCTTGGATTCGTCGGATATTTGTGACTTGATAAATGCAGTATTGCACAGCTACAATAACCGAATGCCAATCATCGTCAATTGCCAGTTGGGTCGAGGCCGAACAACTTTGGTTTCTGTGCTTATTTTGCTCATCAAGCATTGGATGGGCGACGCGCCACTCTCTACTCAGACACAAGATAAACAACCCCTCACATATCATGTCATCAACAGCTTACTTCGTGTGGTGCCGTACGGTCAAGAGACCAAGCGTATCGTGGACAATGCCATTGATAGCTGTGGCTATATGATAAATATCCGCGATGACATTGAAGAATCGCGTTGCAAAGCCATCGAAACATCGGACGAGGCGAAAAAGCAGCAGTACATTGCACGGGGTGTACAGAGTCTGCGACGTTACTTTCAGATCCTCACATTTCAGGCATATCTTAACAGCGTGCGCCCTGACACAATCATGTCTCACACGTACGAGCACTTTATCCGGAAGCAGCCTGTCTTGGAAACAATCGCTCGCGATCTAAACCAGTGGGAGTTGTCTACCATCACACCGCTACGCAAAGTAGACATTGGTGATGGTGTGGCACTCACGGACGAAGTTGAAGAAGTTGTGCGAAATCGTACAGGAAATATTCTAAGTGCATCGACCATACTCAAGTCGGATTTTTTCAGTGGAATCCTCAAAGCCGGCCTTCCGCTAAGGATCGAAGGTATGCCGAATCTTCGAGGTGTATGCCCTCTAGTCTCGCTACAGCATTCATTAATTCATAAAAAGATCACACTGCACACTGCGCGAGAGACATGGGGGTGTGGTATGCCGACGATTGATGGACTCCGTGCAGGCCTATCAAGGATGAACGCTGCGCCTAACGGATATGGCCGGATCGTGTGGACGAATCTGCGTGAAGAGCCTGTGCTTTACGTTAATGGACGGCCACATGTATTGCGCCTGGCTGACCAGCCCCTCACGAACGTCGAAGCGACGGGTGTAACTACTGAAGTGGTCGAGCGCATTGAGCGTGCGTTACAACGTGATTTGCGAGAGGAAGCTCGACAAAGGAACGGCCATGTGCTGCTGCACGATGAAGTGGCGCTGGAGAATGGCGAGTATGCCATTGTGCCCGTATGGGAGACAGTGCAGGATTCTGACATTCTTACACCACGCGATGTATATGAGCGGGTAAGCAGCGAGGGCTTCCGAGTCGATTATGCAAGGGTTGCTATCACTGATGAGCAAGCGCCGGTGCCAGAAGTGTTTTCGCACCTCGAGGAACGTGTACAACGTGCGATTGATACAGACTCAATGTGTGTATTTAATTGCCAAATGGGTCGTGGGCGTACGACGAGCGGCATGGTGATTGCGTCTATGATTGTGAGCGTCCGAGAATATGGACAATTATGGCTAGAGCAGGATGTATGGGCCACGATGGACCAAGCACAAGCTGAGGATGAATCTCGCGAGCTGCGTGAAGATGAGCTACGCTCAGATGGAGAATATCGCTGTATATTGCAGCTCGTCGCTGTATTGTCACATGGACGTCTTGCCAAGATGTTACTCGACCACGCTATTGATCGTATGGATACCATACAGAACTTACGCAAGGCAATCAGCATGATGAAACTGCGGGCAGATAATGCTAGTCCAGACTCTCCTCGACACAAGCAGCTCGTTACCGCGTTTCACAATTACCTTGGTCGATATGGGTATCTCATTGCATATGCAAGTTATCTTTTGGACAAGCATCAATTCGACGCACATTTGCGAGACGGAGACGTATTATTCGGTTCGCCGCTGCGACCACATCGCTCGCATTCTGGATCAATTGAAGATGCCAGTGCACTAGCAGGCATCTATCCAAGCTTCCCTGAATGGCTCCATAAGCGTCGAGAAATTAGTGCGATCCTCGATCGCGAGGAGCTCGATTAGATGTCTGAGCCGTATGTAGACGCGAATTCCACTGTTGAGATGCTCGTTGAAATCTCTCGCGGTGTTCCATGTTTGGGAAATCCTTCTTCAACTTGGCAAGCGCCTCTTTAATGAAGCGTTGATATGCGCTGGTCACTGGCTTTTTTCGGCCCTTTCTTGCCATGCGGTCGAGTATTGCCGCGGCAGTGGAGTCCGAGTGGCACCGCGATTCGGTCTCCACATAGACATAAAGTACCTAATCGTGCACTTGGTAGCTACGAAAGACCTCGCAAGAAAGTCGCCACAGCATCGCATAACGTTTTCTGAGCGACAGCATCATCCACTTTGTGATTCGCCCTAGGCACGACTTTGGTGGACAACGGAAGGTTGCGCAGGGATGTCTCCCAGTGCTTCGCGATTTGCACAGGATCTACATCAGGTGGTGCATATTCGCTGCCATGTTAGTTTGATGTACGTACTCATTCATGCCAAACAGCATAAGCAATGGAGCACGATGTAATGCAGGTTGAAGGGTGCGAACAATGCCTTCGGAGTCCAGGTAGCTACTAAATAAATCATCATCACCATGGTGTCCATTTAAGCTTGCGAAACGATATGCGGTAAAAGCTGGGGTTAGTACCGCTGCAGAATTGCCCTCTCCGCGACCTTTCACAGAGGTCCTGACAGGAGAAATGTGAGAACGATCAAGTAGTGCACCAGGAAGACCTTTTTTCACACATTCTTGACTCTTACTGAGCAATTCCCGTGCGGAGTTTTGACTTCCATCGTGTGAGTCAAAGTATTCGCTGTCCGAAACCGGCGCTTGACAAATGCCCCCGTGCACTAGAATTTGTTGGCCTGTTTTTAGATTCAAGCGCTCCTCAGAAAGGAATGTCACAACATCTTGGCAACCTGTAGAGTGGCCCATGAGCACAAGTTTACCTGTACATGGAGAGTCAGAACGAGTGAGTAGATGCTCTGCCAGTTGTGCTATTTCCTGCGCATCACCTTCGAGTGATGATGTCCCAAATCCACCCAAATCGGAGCATTTTACGAATTGTATAAGGGAGTACTCAAGATCATTTAAGACAGACGCAAGGCTTGGAAGGTACGGCACGACACCCATCGTATCAGTGAGGCCAGGTATGAATATCAGCTTATTGGGATGCTGTGCATTGGTTTCGAAATAGGGTAGAGGAATAGGCTCAGTCTGGAACAGACGTAAGGTACCCTGCAATGGGGACGGTTCGTGTACCATATTCAGGAAGCAGCTACCGAAGTGGCTTGCGGTGTGGCTCTGCGATAGGAAATAAATAACTCATGACGCGTACTTCCTCACCCTCTACAGTGACATACCAACAGCCAAGTACATCATTTCCGATGTTCGCCTATGGTTTAGGTGAAAGTGTTGATTTTTGGCGGAGAGACAGGCAAGTCGTGTGCTTGCCACGCAGACCGCTACTGTACTACGGTATCAACCGATGCCAGGATAGAGACAAACACAAATGGCACGCCACGAAGCGAGCCATCTTAAAAATTGGAAGAACACGTAAAGAGGCCATACATCATCAAGCCCTTGGTACTTACTGCGTCTTCGCAGGAGCAACGGCGCGAGAGGCAGCCACACGCTTCTTGGCAAGCTGGCGCTTGTTCAGGCGCACAGGCACGACCGACTTGGTCTTCTGCACCTGCTCTGCGGGCGAAGCAAGGTGGATCTCAATGTGGCAAGGGTTGCTGCGGTAAGGGTTGATACGACCGTGAGCACGGTAGGTGCGGCGGTAAGTCGTAGGAGCTTGTTGAACAACAATGTTACGGATAATCAATGTCTGGGCATCCATATCCTTTGCCTCAGCGTTCGACTCAGCATTCTTCAGCAATTCACGCAGAAACTTGACAGACTTGACTGGCCAGCGACCCTGCGTCGTACCCAGGTAGTTTACCTGAGGAGTACGACCGACACCACCGTTAAAGCGGCGGAAGGGAATAGCCTGCTTGCGCTCGAGCACATTGTCAAAGTATTCATAAGCCTTTTGGAGAGGCATGCCAGTCACAGCGGCAGCGGTCTCACGCGTGTTCTTGAAGTGAACACGGAGATAAGAACCGCGCGACTTGGCCGTCGCCTCAGGAACCTTTGTGTCGTCAAATGCGTAGCGGACCTGTTTAGGTTAGCAGCCATTCAAATCTCGAAGATTATCGAACAAACGAGCATAGCACCATCCTACAATAGTTGAAGTGTATTTGTAGGTTTTAAGCTTGGAGCCGCGCATCGCATGTCGTCTTGAATTGTACGTACCATCCTGGCAGTGACGAGGTCGTCGAACGATGGAACTCCAGTTGATACGTTTCACCGACATCAGGGCTCGCCGAAGACTGCCACCTGCAAACTGGCCGAAAATATCACGTGTCGATTGTAGTTTCATCCATCGCCATGTGGGGCCATGTGCTATTTGGAGTGGAGCACGGGCCTATTAACGCCGAAGTTGCATAAGCAGCCCAGGGCCCGAGGTGGAGTTGCCACCTGCCTGTTTGCGCCCTCCATCTTGTGTCCCATTCGCCATCATCATGGGAGATGAAGCAACACGCTATGATCCGTACATTCCAGCGGAATCTGCAACAAAGTCAGCGGGTGCTGGGAGCTCGCGCACTGCTCAAATCCAGGCTCAGATCGATGAGACCGTAGGTGTGATGCGCGATAACATCAATCGCGTCAATGAACGTGGAGAAAACCTGGACGCACTTCAGGACAAGACAGACAATTTGGCTGTTTCAGCTCAAGGATTCCGTCGTGGTGCTAACCAGGTCCGTAAGCGCATGTGGTGGAAGGACGTAAAAATGCGTTTGTTAATTGTACTTGCCATCATCATCCTTTTGTGTGTCATTATCATCCCTGCAGCTGTCACGACAACAGACAAAAATGATGACAAGAATACGAATAACAACAAAACAGCCTCCGATAACGTAACCAGATCGGGCAGTGCCGAAAACGCTCAGGCTACTTCTCGCTGAGAGAGCACTTTCCAAGCTGGTTTAGATTATCTTTGTAATGTTTCATGTCTCTTGTATATAGTAGACAAATCAGGTTGTTCCGACCCTAACTCGCAGAGAATCAGGAAGTTTCTACAAAGAGACACAAGCCTAACTAGGAACTTGCTACTTCATCCTCACCACCTCGTTGCTTGTGAAAAGCGTTGTGAAGGTAATTCTTTACTTCGGCAATGTGGGCCGCCTTATGACCCGTGGCCACTGAGCTCGTAGGAGGACGAGCTGACACAAGGAACTCATTGTCCTTGTGGTGTTCCGATTTCATGCAGATTCTTCGCAGACGTGGTTCCAAATAAGACCAAGCGCCACCGTTGACGGGCTCCTCCTGCGCAAATAAGAGAAGGGCGTTAGGGTACTTGTCAATGCTCTCAAGCAAAGACTCATAGTCCAGCGGCGAAATCTGTTCAATGCGTGAAATTGCCACATCATTGATCTTGTGCTCTCGGCGGTAGTTAAGCAATGCATAGTATGCTTGACCCACAGTGATAATGTGGCGCGAGATTTGCTCTGGTGCAACCAATGCATCTTTACCCTCCGTAGCGTGCGGTTCAGGGATGTAGCGCTGGAACGACGTACCAGGAAGCATTTCAGCAAGTGTGGAACGGGCTTCGGGATGACGCAAGAGAGACTTACTGAACAAGTTGATCAACGGCTTACGGAAATCACGGTGGACCTGACGACGAAGGACATGGAACAAGTTAGCAGGCGTCGTGCAGTAAACGACGGCCATATTGGCATCCTGGTGCTGACGAGAAAGCTGCTCCTTTGTGGGGAAGCGGTACGGATGGTCATCGCACAGCTGAAGGAAGCGTTCGATACGTGCACTCGAATGCTCTGGGCCCTGACCATCGTAACCATGAGGCAAGTTCATTACTAGACCCGTGCGCTGCAGCCATTTTTGTTCACCAGAGGCGATGAACTGATCAATAATGCACTGAGCATTGTTAGCAAAGTCACCAAACTGCGCCTCCCATATAGTGAGGTTGTTAGGGTCCACCAGCGAGAAACCAAGCTCAAAACCGAGGGCGCCAAATTCAGAGAGAGAACTGTTACAGATCGTGAATGGAGCCTGATCTTCCGACAAGTGCGCTAGAGGCGTGTAGGTACGCTCGCTCTTCTGATCGTGTAGAACGGCATGGCGTTGAGAGAATGTACCACGCTCCACATCCTGACCTGCAACACGTACTAGGTTCTTCTCCATAGCCAGCGAACCAAAGGCCAGGGCCTCGGCCGTGCTCATATCGATACCTTCACCATCATCAATGGCCTTCTTGCGACCCTTAAGGATACGCGCAAGATTGCGATGCACCACAAAATCGTCAGGGTGCGAAGCAGAGACAGTGCCAATGTATTTGAGACGGTCCTCATCCACACCAGTGTCGTGCTGCTCAAGAACACGTTCCTTCAGCTCCCTAGGCGACGGGAAGCCTTCCCAAGCACTTGAGAGCCATTGGCGCTCCTCCGGTTCAAAAGTCTTGCTCTTTTCAAACATCTCCTGAAGCAAGTTCCAAACCCATTGAAGATGGTCGTCTATTTCCTTTTGAGAAAGCGATCCCTCATCCACTAGGCGCTTGGAGTATTGCTCGAGCGTGGGCTTCTGGTTTTCGATAGCTTTGTACATACGTGGCTGAGTGAAGGCCGGCTGGTCAATTTCGTTGTGGCCATGACGACGATAGCAAACAAGGTCAATGACCACATCCTTCTTAAACTCATGGCGCCAGTCAACGGCCAACTGGCAAACAAAGTTTACAGCTTCAACGTCATCACCGTTGACGTGGAAAATCGGTGCATCAATGGCCTTGGCAATATCTGATGGGTAGGGCGTCGAACGGGAGAAACGAGGGTCTGTCGTGAAGCCAATTTGGTTGTTCACGATGATGTGAATCGTACCACCAGTGGCATATTTTGGAAGATTGTACATACCCATCGTCTCGTATACAACACCTTGACCAGCAAAGGCAGCGTCACCGTGCAAGAGCAAAGCCATGGAGCTGGTGTGTTCATGGTCGCCGGCAAAGTCCTGGAGAGCTCGAGTCTTACCCAGCACAACAGGGTCTTCAGCCTCCAAGTGCGATGGGTTAGCAACCAGAGATAAAGCCACCTTCGAGCCACTTGGCGTGGGTCGAATATAGTTGGCACCTAGGTGATATTTGACATCACCACCGCCCTCTTCGTTGGAGTTGTCTGCAAATTGATGCAGAATGCCCTCAATGGGACGGCGAATGACGTTACCCAGTACATTCAGGCGACCACGGTGCGGCATACCCATAGTGATGGAACTAACACCATAATCAACTGCACGATCAATGATCGTCTTGATACCAGGAATAAGCGATTCACCACCCTCAAGACCAAAGCGCTTCTCGTTTGGATACTTAGATGCAATAAATCGCTCAAACGAGTCAGACCATGCAAGACGGTCGAAAATGCGGCGCTTCTGGTCACGCGAGTACGAGTAAGGCGTAGGCACCTCGATGCGCTGACGCAGCCAGTCACACATGTTTCGATCGGGAACATGAACATACTGGTAGCCAATCGAACCTCCATAGATACGCTCGCAAGCTTGAATAACCTCGCGGATCGTAAGCTTCTCGATACCGTTAGTGACAAAGTTGGGCAGCAGGCCAGGGCCAAGCTGCATCTCCTTGTCGAGATCAGATTCAGACCAACCGTAGAAACTAGGGTTCATTTCCTGGGGCATGTGGCCCTCGCGTTCTGAATCGATGATCTTAAGCGGGTCAAGTTTAGAGATAATGTGTCCCTGGACCTGGTACGCACGGACAAGAAGCTGAAGCTTCAGATAATCGTTAGCTGGGTGTACATGGCTTTTCAAGGTCGCTGATGAAGGAGGGAGCTGGCTTGGCGCTGGCGTGAAAGCCTGCTGACTAGGCAAGCCATTATTCAAGCCCTTAAAGTACGCATCCCAGCTGCTATGCACCGACTTCGGGTCCTCCAGCCATCGACGATGCATTTCTTCAGCATAATAAGCGTTTGTCGTGTTGGCAAAAGAGTCATTTGGAGAGGGACCCGATGGCTTCGCGAGTGTGCGGGCCGATGTGGTCAACAAACGCCAACCATTCGTGGTCGCGACTGGTCGCAAAGAGCGCGATGAAGCCAAAGCACGGCTTGAAATGTTCATCATATTGCGTAACATGGATCAGGAGACGAAATGAACAACCTTTCCAGGCAGGAAAAGTATGCTCAAATCTGTGATTGCCACAGTAGAGTTGTAGCAAGGTGTGAATCCGGCAACACCAGCACGAGCGGAAGGCAAGTCGAGGCATCGGATATAAGCCGTATCTTTTAGTAAAGGATAGTTCCGCAGCCAATCATTGGAGACGCGGCAGGCCGGATTTCGGGTGCGGCTGCCAAGACACTGTCATCTCGCATAAAACACCTATTACGCCATACGTGGCGAATCCATGGCAATTCAATGCAAAGACATCTATAAAAAAGGAATGTTAAGAACTCTGAAGTAACGCAGAGACGTAGTCGTAGAAGTCCACATAGCTTGCCCGAGGACCTTTGGCATAGATAAAGCCTGCAGCAACTTGAGCAGCAAACGCACTCTTTAAATATGATTTAGGCACACGCTTGACGAGGACGTCAAGACCGACCTTGTTCACAAGCGTTTCAGGGAACACGAGCTTAAGAATCTTGCTTCTAAGTACCTCTTGGTCAAAGAGGTTTGTGTTCTCAATCTGAAGAGACAGACGATTTAGTGCGTTGGACATGTCAGTAGAAATCAGCGAGCGCGGTTTGCCCGTGTCCTTATGTTCACGCCAAATCGCCTCAAACTCACTGTACGCATTACGCGCTATATTCATTTGGATGTCACGCACATAATCCATGTAGAACTGTGTTGGTTTTCCGTCAACAAAAAGCATGTTAGAAATGTATTCTTCATCAGAGAGACTCAGACCCACAAGCACTTCTAGACTGCTAGACGTGACGCCGCCCTTGTTGGCACTAGCATCAGGGTAAAGAATAACACCGTGCTTTTCAAGTTCCAAGCGAGCTTGACGCGTGATAAACAAGTTGGCACCTTCAACAATGTACTTGTAGTTGCACTTATCTCCGTCTTTGATCAATTCGTTAACATTCGAGATGTTGATGGATTCGGGCCTGCCACCACAAGGGACAAAAAGGTCTGCTTTGAACAGAAGGTGGGCCCTATTACGGAATGCAAAGCCATCAGTAATCACTTGACCAGAAGGCAGCGTCACATTACGATCTTCCACAAGCACACGATAACCCTCGGGCGACAATTTCGAAACGTCAAAGTGAGAAATCATCCTTCGCTCCTTGGCAAGACGCACCAGTTCACCGCGATCAAGGCCAATGGGGTCGTGAAGCACGCCTGATCCGTCAATAATAGCGACTGTTTTGTCTTTCGACTGTAGAATTTCATTAGAACCGAGATCACCGTCAGGACCCCCTGTTTGAACCTTAGTCACATCTTCTTCCTTTAAGCCCAAAAAATTGATAATACCATGGATGTACTGACGAATTGACAGGGTCGTCATACCAAACTCATCGTGAGGCACGCCTCCTAGCGTAGAAGCAGTCTTGCCTGTGGTGAATGACTTCCACCATGGAGCACCACGAAGACGAGCGTGTTCAGCGCCCCAGTCCATCATGTTCGCAGTGCCCTCATCAGGTCCAAAGAAAAGAATTTCTTCAGAGCCAACTAGATCAACAATAGGTTCCTTTATACCAGACGTGTCTTTAATCAAAAGATCGAGCACCGAATCAACATATTTTTCAAAACATCGACTAGGGTCCGCCCCAAGATTAGGCAGAATCGTGCCCTTGGCACCACCCTCGGGAATGTCTTTGTTTTTCAGATGCTGAGTCCGCGCAAGATCATAATTTTCGTCGAAGAGTGTACGCTGATTGATTGAGTAGTTCTCTTTATTTCGACTTCGGACAATACGAATACCACCACGAGCGACGTCACGGAAACGAACGTGAAAACCACGGAAATCGGATCCCACCACGAAAATAACACCAAAAGGAGGTATGGGATACTCGGACTTGGGCAGGAACGAAGGGTCAAGCCGGAAACTCAAGGCAACCTTGGTCGGTGTGTAAAAGTTCGTCTTTAGAACAGACTTGTTAAAGGCAAGCAGAGCAAGAAGTACTTGCCGCTCATGGGAGTTACTAGCCGATTCAATAATTGTGTCGTACAATTCTTGTTCCGACAATGGCTTTTCCGACATGAGTTTGTAGTGAGCCGACGTAGGTTCATCATTGGTCATGTGAGTTTGTTGAGAGTAGTGGGTGTGGGAGAATCGAGCATAAAGCAAGCGGACGATGTGAGGAAAACTCTTTATTACCTCAAAGATCGATTGACGTGTAAAAGTTTCTTCGCGAAGACGCAACTTGATATCGTGAAGAATAGCAAGCTGGTGAGAGTCCGATTCGTCAATAATTTCGCGCAAAGCTTCATACGCCGTGCCGAGACGGTTACAAAAATGCTGCGCAAAGAGCCAGCCAACGTAGGCATACGTGGCCTCCTGAACGCCAAGTTTGCTTTCGCCTTCATGCACGGAGAAGAAAGGATTGTCTGGTAAGGCATAAATGAGCGATACTTCCTCTAGCACACGATAGATACTAATATTGATCGGTGGAGCCTCAGACGGCATCGGCTTAAGATAAATCGACATGATAGTAATGCCGTTACTAAAATGTTCCACAGACTTTCTAGTCGAGTACAGACCGTAGTAATGGCACAAGTCTGTCACAGCACTAAAAAAGTTTGAGGTTGATCCCATGCGGTAACCCACCACAATATGATGCTCCGATGAGTTTTCAACCTGAAACATTTCGATGGCAGGGCCATCGTGCTCAAGAGCCTGTTGCATTACATCCTCGTAAATTTTAAGAATGGGTTCACTCGTTTTCGTTAAAAATGTCTTGTCCGCAACGGAGCGAATATCACGGGCAGCCTCAGAATAAAGATTGGGGACAGGTTCAGCGAAGTTGCACTCTTGCAGAAAGTAGCAACGCAGCTGCTCTGGTGCATTTTCGGCGACAACACCTGTCGAACGATATGACTCCAGGCGATATGCATGGTTCACATCAGGCTTGTTCAAATACTCGACATCAATTTTGCGTTCCCATTGCGATTCAGACAGACTTACACCAGGCTCACTTGAATGAATGAACACTGCAGAGTTATTGGTCCGCTTTTGCAATTCAATATTGATGTGACCCGTATTCTTGGCATATTCAGAAATTTTTGCAGCGTAAAGTGATACAATGTGACTAGCAATCGTTTCAGCATTTTCCAGAATAAAATAGGTAATGTCGATTCCTAAATCTTCGTAAAACCAATTCACTTCAGAACGAATGCGCTCCTTAGGCAGCATACCGTCTTTCTCGAGAATAGAAATGACGCGTTCGGCTTGTGCTTTTTTGTCCACCTTGGAGGAAAATGTTTCAGGAACAGCCTTTTGGACTTTGACGGCACTGTACGAGCGGTCTGTCAAAGCATGTGAGGAGCTTGGTTTGCTTGAATGTGGCATTGTCAAAATGGGAGACCGCATAGCGAGTAGACGTGCAGATGTACTGAGCATTCTCACATGAGATAATATCCCGGACGGAAGAGGCCTAGGACACCAGCATGTCGAGAGGTACAAGACTGGCGCCCCTATTATCGGGCGAAACATTTTTAAAGTGGGCAAGGCTGAGTGCACTCGTAACATGCACGCAGGACTTCAATAGCCTCAGAATCAACTTAGCGGCAATGCGATAGAGAAGCTCGACGCACTGATACAAAGTGTATTTATACACCACTATGGTATTGGTTCGTTCATGATAACGCAGTCCAATCACATTTGGCTAACAAATACGTGCCAAAAACCATCGGGGCTGAATGGGTACCCTGGTCACAGCTCCACAGGCCTTTGATATATCACTCCTAATTTGGTGCAACGGACAAAGAGCCTGACATTACTTGGAATTGTGTTTACGCTTTCGGACCGCACGCTTTTTCCCGATGAGTGATCCCAACGATCGATTCTTCATTTCGCGCTGAATTTTTTCCGATCCGGATTTTCGATGCAATTTAGCTGTTCGTTGTGAGGGAAGATGTTGTGATTCATCATCAGCGTCTTGATCACTTTCTGACTCCTCCATCGTTTCTTGTACGGTATCGTCTTCCTTTTTTTGCCGTTTACTAGCCTTATCGCGAGCCTGTTCCTGGCGCAGTACACGCTTCCGAACTGTGGTGATATTTTCGATTGAAAATTCAATACGAAGTACACCACGAGCTTCTGATTTGGACGAAGTCTCCATGTTATTCAATGCCTGATCGATGCGTTTTATCCGCAATTGCGCCTCATTCGAATCATCACGTATGAGCTTAGCACGGAGAGCTTCAAGCTCCTCGCGCCACCAATGGACAAGCAAGCTTCCGAGGTTCTTATTTGCGTTAGCCCAACGTAGTACTTTGAGCGCATGAGCAAAGGAGCGCATCTCAAGGAACCCATAACCACGTGAGCGACCCTGGCCAGTAAGCGGATCAACACGTTCGCTTTGTAGCACCACCTTGGACTGCACCACGACAGACGGTGGTGGTCGATGTTTGGCCTCCGTCGGCTGCTTCGCATTTACACTAAGTGTTTTGTCGTCCTTTTCATCTTTGTCGAGATCAACCCGCTTACCTTCCTTCACTTCATCATTGAAGGCACGAACTGCGTGCAAAGCTATGCGCTTAAGCATCTTATTCGTTACGAAAAGTGGTAATTGGTGAACAGCAAGACGAGTCTTCGATATATGTAATGATGGGTTTGCTCCTAGTTGTGCGCGACGGATCGAAAACGAGCGCATACGTCGCTCCCTCTCAGCATCTGATAAGGAAGCTGCAAGTTGGGTATTGGGAAATGGAACGCCTTCTCGCAAAAGAAATGTATTACGCTTATCACCCTTCTCGCGTTCTTTGCGCGCCGTCGCTTCGAGGCTGGACGCTGTCTCGCGCGTCACGGCGCGTACGACATGCAAAACACGGCCATGCAAGGAGAAACGCGCCACGAGTGGTGCAGATGGATCCGCAGTAATGACAGAGGGCACTTTAAAAGGGTTTGATTTGGTATGTGCATCAGGAGCAGAAGTTTCTTGGTGCACAATTTCCGCGTCACGAAGCAAAGCATCGGCTGATTCGCGCTTCCAAAAGCAGATGAACCCAGTGCCACGACTCCGGTTCGTGACAGGATCCATGGTGATACGAGCATAACGAAGAGGGCCGAATGACCTAAATAAGTCCTTGAGCTCTTGTTCCGTTGCTTGGTAAGGTAGATTACGAATGAAAAGAGTAGTTCCTGCCTCCGGTGGCGCCAGCATGGGACGTTCCTTTGCTTCGGTATCATCATCCTCGCTCTCCTCGTTTCCATCTTCCTCATCTGACAAGTCCATGCGCTTTCGTTTAGGCGATGGTTGCTCGTCACTCTCCTCTGCTTGTGACATCCAGTCTTTTTGCGACAGCGACCAGTCTACTGCCACAGGACGAGCTGGCTGTGCTGTTTTATGCACTTCAGCGAGGGCCTCTTTGGCCGCTTCGCGGCCATTTTTTCCTTGGGCTTTTTTCAGTCGAGCTTGTTCGGCCGCACCATGTCTTAGTGACACACCATTAATGGCCTCCATGGCCTTGGCAGCATCGGATTTGGACACATACCATATAAATGCAAAACCACGCCCCTTGCCACTGCTTTCATCGGTGGGTAAAGAAACATTGTACAGAGCACCGTAGGGGAGAAAAACGGCGCGAAGATCTTCCATGGACATGTCAAATGGCAAATTCCGAACGATGAGACGGCTTGCATGGTCCAGATGATTTTGGTTAACAGGCAAAGTCTTTCCGCTAAACTGTTCAATCTGCTCCTGAATAGAATGTTGTTTTTTCCGGGTATCATCGCGCATGTGCATTTCACGACGTAGAGCACCGTCCGTACGCTTTTTTAGCTCTACGCTAAGTAGTGATCCTTTGAATTGATGCGCGTGAAGCTTATTAATAGCATTGATAGCATGATTTGGCGTGCGAAAGCGCACAAAAGCCACATCGTTAGACTCAGAGCCTTCGTGCTCAGCGAACTTCACCTGTTCAACATCCCCAATCTTGCGCACACGCTTATAGATTGTTTTCTCATCTGCAGCCGGTTTACATCCGGCAAGTCCAGAAATGACGATGGTACGAACGGCGTCAGGGTCACGATCTGGCAAGACCACGTGTCGTGAAGTTGCTTGCGTAGGAGTCGATTTCAACTCAGCGCTTTTACCAGATTTTAAATCCGATTTCCTATCGGCCCATTGAAGCTGTACATGTCGTTTACTTCCATCCAGACTAGCGCCCTGAAGCTTTTCGAGTGCTTTTTCCGCATCTTCAGTATCAGTATATGTCACATAACCCACACCCTTGGATTTGTGTGTCTCCTTATCCGTGACGACAAAAGCCCTACGCAGTGGGCCAATATCACTAAAAAATGTCTCTAGGTCTGTGTTTGTTACATGATACGGTATACGCGTGACAAAAAGTGTGTTTCCACGCCGTGCTTCGTTTGTTGAACTAGTCATTCTTAGCACGATTAAGAACGAGCAAGCCTTGCGTTGCAGTGGAACACTTTTTTTCTGATGAATAATTTACACGTGCAGCAAAAGGCGGACTACCGCATTTGACAGCCGATCAGGTCATTCGTCCACAGTGATTGGTGCAAATGAAAGTAGATATGAGAGCTCTACACACAGCCCAGCGTTTAGATTATATATCAATGCGCCTGTCGAAATTTTTTGTCCGTCATACCACCCGTGCTCTGACATGTTTTGGTGTCGTATTCAAGCCCTGCTGGCATGCCTCGCGGTCACATCTGTTATGGTCGCAGCCTCACCTTCATTCGTCTTGGACCAAAATCTTTTTCGCCGCATCAACAAAAACTCTAAGACTTCCAACCAAGATGGCGACCCCGGTATTTTCCCCGGAGGAAAGAGCTCTTTTCTCCGCGACGGATGGCGTGTGCTTCCTCCTATCGAGGGTGCCTATATTGACAATTCCACATTTAAGGTCGACGATAAGGGCTCTTTTCTTACTGCCTACGTCACAAAAGACTACAATGCCTCCAAGATCAAGCGAGCTGTCATTCAAGTTCACGGTATGTACCGTGACTCTTGGAACCAGTTCACATATGTCAGTAATTCTTTGAAGGCCGCTGCGAGTCGTCAAGTCATTCAAGAAGATGAAGCTTTGATTATTACTCCAATGTTTTTCTCTATTATGGATAAGGGTGCATACCCAGTGAACAAAAACAATGTCAGTAGCTCCAAGGCACTCGTTTGGGATGATCACACCTGGGGCGATTGTCAAAATGCTGTGCTTCCCTCCTACAACGATGATGGTGAGCTTGCTAACCCTTCGTATAGCGCGAAGAGGTCGGATATTCCTGTGGATGATTTGAGCGAACATGTCGAAGGCAAGCGCGCTTTGGCTGAGACTTCGCGGGCTAAAGCTAAGGCAAAGGGCCCTGAAGCGTCTGCACCTGACGCTTTGGACTCAATTATTGATTTTCTTTCTGATGAGAAGAAGTTCCCGAATCTTGAAAAGATTGTGTTGTCTGGATTCAGTCTGGGTGCCCAATTGATGAATCGTTATCTTGCGATGCGTCCTAGCTCGCCGCAAGACTCGAAGTTACTCTTTGTTATCTCGAGTCCTGCGTCTCTTATGTATTTGACCCCCCATCGTCCTTTGAAGGTACCCAAAGACTGCCCGCGCTACAACAACTACAAGTACGGTTTAGACGGTCATATGCCCGACTATTACAAACGTCATAAGAAAGACGACTCGGTGAATGACATGCGTAAGCGCTACGTAGAGCGCCAGCAGTTCTACTTTGTCGGTATGGACGACACAACTGACACCGACACTAGGTGCGAAGCCCGGACGCAAGGCCATGGTCACTTAGAGCGCATGGACAACTGGATCAAAGAGCTCTCGAATTTGTTGGAGTATAGTGACAACCAAAACCTTGATGATACTGTCGGTTATTACCCAGTGAAGAAAGTATCCCATGATATCAACTCGATTCTGCAAACGGAACAAGCGCAGAATGTCTTTTTCAAATTTAATTCCGGTAAGGATATGTCCATTCCAGGTCGTCATGATAAAAATGAAGCATCATGCATGAGTACGCATTCGATGTTGATGAAGGTGTCGATATTGGTGTCCTTGTTTACAATAATTTTCGCCTAAGTAATTTTTTATCTTGAAGTGGCATAAATGTATGTATATAAGATAGTATATCGGCTTTTTATTATTCAAGACCTTTTAGTTGTTTCATCAGTCTTTCGTTTTAGCTTGTAGCCCGATGCCTGGGACCCTTGGGAGGAAATTTTGGCATCATCTGCTTTTTCTGGTGCAGGTTCATTGAACTTCAGCGCCAGACTTCGTTGGTAAGTGGCACTACTTGTGCTGAACATGCGATCATCTGCGGATATTGTTTGTGATGAGCTGCGAGATACAGATGCAGGTGTGCTACCTGCTTTCAAGTATGAGTCAAACCCTCGAATAACATTCCCGCCACTCATGGCTGTATTATTCAGGTAGGAACCTTCGTAAAGATATATTTGGGACTCAAGGTCAGTTAAGTCATGATCTGTTTGTCTTTTGTGCTCCATTCCCTCTTTCAACTGGGCTCGCAGTGCTTCATATCGTGCAGTGACCTCATCCGGTCTAGAAGTGGCGTTCGAGCTGTTGGACATGGTGTCAAAACTTTGTGCGAAAGTAAACAAGTGGAGGGATATGCAAGTGCCAATTCGAAGCTTGATTTCCCCTTGTAAAAAGGCCTGGTCAAGTTGTAAGTGCAATTGGTTGTGCACTAGTAGGTATCATTATGGACCCTTTCCAGGTCCGAATGGAATTTTTGGGATTACTCAAATGCCTGAATGCAAGTCAGCAGTCTATACAAAAAATTGTAGCTTTTGCGTTGCGGTATTCTCACAAGTGCGCAGATAACATATGGGATTGCATTATGACTGAGTGTGCCAAGGTTTGTGATGGAAAACTTAGTCTCACATGCAGGAATCATCCAATACACGCATTAATATGTTGTTTATGCTGGATGTATGTTTGACCGATGATTCTGGGACGAACCCAGATGGTGCTGCTGTATACCGTGAGTTGGCTGTGCGAGATCTCCCGGCCCTTATTGATATGATTGTTCCACCAAAGAGCTGGGATGCTGTAATAAACCTTGGAAGTGTGCAACAAATTCTCTTGGCCTGGCGTTCAAAACGAGTATTTGAACCTTGCCTCATTACTACCCTCCTTGACACCATTGAACAGCGAGCTGCAAGGTACGTTGTCAAAACTGATTTCCAGCATTCGTGAACGCGGACCGGAGGAGAGTATGTTGAGCATGGCGCAAGTGTCTCGATCAGACATTCTGCGACGAATCGAAGAAGACCGCGAAAGAGTACGTTCGAGTGTATGCCAACATGTCGCAGCATAAGCACTTAAGAGAAAACAGCTGGAAACTCCCACAAATGTCTTACTTACATGCGCTAGACTCTAAGGATACGAATCCGGTACAAAGCACTATGGGTGTCATTTCGCTCGAGTTTGAGCAGCAATGGGAAACCACAAGTGACATTAACGAGGATGATTGGCGAAAAAATGAGGAAGATATGACGCACTGGTGGGGACGTCCACCTTTGACTTCACGAGAAGCATAGACACTACTAGCTCAGTCATACGCATTGCTGTAGGCAGAAAATATTCCGCACCAGAAATCGCTGCAACTGACAAATCATCTCGCACGAGGAGCAAATTACCCACCTCGTATGCCAGCCCAGCCACAAACGCTACGAAAACTTGCTGATCTGCAAGGCCATGCTGAGACGGTCTGGAACTTAGCTTGGAACCCTAAAAAGTCATTGTTGGCTTCTTGCTCAACTGATAAGGATGTGCGCTTGTACTCGTACAAAAAGCTGTCTTCTGGTATTTCTGGCGGGTCAGAAACAGTGTTCCGACTCGAAGAAGTCATTCCTTCTGGACACAAACGAACAGTAAGATGCGTTTCATGGTCTCCAACTGGCGATATTCTGGCCACTAGCTCCTTTGATAGCACGGTGGGACTTTGGGAACACATTCCTGATGATATTCGATCATCAATGAGTGATGGAAGCCCAGATTGGGAATGCTTTGGCACATTGGAGGGACACGAGAGCGAATGCAAGAGCGTCTCTTTCAGTTACAATGGTAACTTTTTGGCAAGCTGCGGGCGTGATAAATCTGTATGGATTTGGGAAGTTCATCCTGATGCAGACTTTGAATGTGCCGGCGTTCTTATTGAGCACACACAGGACGTGAAAACCGTAAAGTGGCATCCTAAAGAGGAGATTTTAGCATCTGCTTCCTATGATAATACGATCAAGCTATATATTGACGATCCTTATTATGACTGGGTATGCTATGACACATTAGAAGCGCACGACTCCACTGTGTGGTCTTTAAGCTTTTCTCCATGCGGTCGGTACCTCGCCTCGGCATCAGATGACCTCTCCATTTGGATATGGTGTCGATTAAATGCAGATGACTGTAAGAAGCGTGGCATAAAGCCGCGGGAAAAGGCTTCCAATCGAGAGGGGGAAGGTTGGTACCCATCCTATCGTATTAAAGGTCATTTTACAAGACCTATTTACAGTGTGAGCTGGGCCGCCGGTGACGCATCAGATCCAGCACAAGCTTTGGGAAAAATCGCAGCAGCTGGCTCTGACGGTAAAATTCTTATTTACTACGTGGTATGTATATCCTGCTTCTAACTAAATCAGAGTATGTCTGAACACGATCCTTGTGATATATCTGTTCAGATCGGAGCACAAGTGGAGCATGCTCATGGTCAGGCAGATATTAATTGTATCGAATGGGCGCCAGCGGATAGAGACGGTGCTGCACCCTGTATGCTTGCTAGCGCCGGTGATGACGGCGAAGTTAGGATTTGGACCTAGGCCCAAACGCCGTCCACATTGCATTTCTCCACAAAACATCGTCCTACTCTGTCACTTAGCTTTCATTGCATGATAGCAGGAAGACAAGGTGTAGAAGCCGTATTGCGCGCATCACTGGTCCATGTGCCTGAAAATGCATTCAGTTTAGCGGCTATTCGTAAGACGCTGCTGAAGCAACAACAACATAATGCAGCTGATGTGGAACGTGCCTTGTCTGTCTTATTTCCAGGGCCTGATCCGGCACCCACGTCAGCGCCTCGGCGCCTTTTCCAAGCCTGGGATGACAGGGCAACAATGCATGTGAATGGAGTGTTTGAAGAAAAAGAAAAGAATAGCATGGATGTGACAGTGCAATGGCTTTGCGATCGCTTAGCATACAATGATCCAGTGAGACCACATTTGCTGCCCGTACGTGTAATGGATACTTATATCAGGTTCTGAAGCTGCTTACCTCGGATGCTTTATTCCCCAACATTCCTTATTTTGCATGTCTACCGCTATCATTCCGTCTTCCAAATCCAGGGCCAGTTATGGCTCGCGCTGCACAAATAGCAGACGATGCATGTAACACTACAGGACTTGTTAGTGCCAAAGGAGTAAGTATCCTCTATATGTTGGCTTGGTATTCACAAACAGATTGAATGGTATGCTACTCGCTCACGCTTGGCCTTTGCATATGTTGCATCTGGTACGCACATATACAAGACTAATTGGAACAGAACTTGTGTATGCAACGCAACTGGATTTAAGCACTGAAAGTGTTGCAGATTTGCTCAAGCGTATTGTCTATACACCTGGTGCATATGAGCTCGGCAATCATGGTATGCGCAGTATTCATCAATGGGCTGAATGGGGTGGTCGAGGCTGGCTAGGTACGTGTTATATGTCTCACATCAGGTATCTTGCGAAGCTGGAATCTATGATATATTCACAGCTTTATCTCGCGCAAGAGAGTTCCCGACAAAAACAATGGGAGCTATGATTTTCTAGATTTTTAGCTACTCATCTTTGAATCCAAGGGCACTGTTAAGAACCGCATTCTCATTTTAGTGTTTGCTGGCATGGAAACAGTGTGTACGTCGAGCCGTGCGACTGTTCGATTGTCCGTCGCCTAAATTTTCGGGATTTGTCATCGTGCAATTGGGCACGGCATACTCCACATAGATTCTGAAATATCCGTCCGCAGGGTGAGCGACTTGTACAGAGCAGGACCCAGCATCCCAAGAGTGTATCACGTGCACGGGGTCCGATGCTCTGGTGAAACATGGCCTAGATACAACGTAGTTTATCTCAGCTAGCGTTTTTGTCGCCGCCGCTGTCACGCGCCGTCAACAGTCTGCGCGACGTCTTGTGGTGCGGCAATATGATCACCCATCCATACGAGAGGATAGGTGACAATGCGCCATCCAATCCGGGTGGCAAATGCCCGCCCCCGATTGCTGTTTATGACTTTGACCATGTCAACCGAAGGCATACTAGGGCACAAACAAGCGCTAGCTCAGACCAGACACAATTTGCTACCTTGGAAAATGATTCTCATGAGAAAACCATGGAAATGAAGGAATCTGTGTCTCAGAGCAGCCCTAACGGTCGGTCTGACGACCTTAGCCATGTGACTGACTCAAGCAACAAGCAGGCATATGAATCATCGCGTATGAATTGTGGTGAATACAACCCAGTCCTTCAGAATACGGATCACGGGAAAGGTGATGATGACGGCAATTCAGGATGTCTTTCCTCTTTCCTTAGCTTATTCAACGGTCGGAAGCGAAAGGCTGCGAAAGCAGCCCAATTAAAGGAAGAACTCGAAAAGCGCCTATGGTCAGATCCAGGGCCATTTCGCTTTAAACCAGGAGAGCTCTGTTCTCTGATCGATCCGGAAGACTTTTCGAAACTTGAGCGCATGGGTGGTATTGATGGCTTACTGGAAGGCCTCATGACCAGCTCTGATAATGGGATATGTATTGACCCTGCTCCCAGCAGTGATTCATCTATTGCAGAAACAGGTACGATCGCACAACGTGTACAGGTTTATGGTGCGAATTTGTTGCCTGAACGCAAGTCGAAAAGTCTTCTTATGCTGATGTGGTTAGCACTCCAAGACAAGATCCTTATCTTATTGATTATCGCAGCGATTGTTTCCCTTGCATTAGGATTGTATACTGATTTCACACCACCACAAGAAATGCAGCCCTGCGTCCATCCAGAACCAGGTAAAAGAGAATGCCCCGCACCACCGGTTGATTGGGTTGAAGGCGTAGCCATTCTGGTTGCTGTCATCGTGGTGGATTTGGTTGGATCTTTAAACGACTGGCAGAAAGAACGGCAGTTTCGAGTGTTGGATGCTAAGAAGGAATCGCGCCCCATTACTGTACAGCGAGATGGTAAGAAGCATTTGGTAGATATCCACGATGTGGTGGTGGGTGATGTCGTTTCCTTGGATCCAGGTGAAATTGTTGCTTTTGATGGTGTCATTCTGCGCTCGCACAACATTAAATGTGATGAATCAAGCGTCACAGGTGAGTCTGATATGATCCAGAAGATTTCATATCAAGAATTTCTAAGTGAGAAGCGGCATGGGTCGACAAATCACAAAAGTGTGTTTATGATTTCTGGTTCCAAGGTTCTTGAAGGTGTGGGCGATTTTGTTGTCACGGCTGTTGGTCCCTTGAGCATGAATGGCAAATTAATGATGTCGCTGCGCGATGAGCCCGAAGATACACCACTACAGACCAAGTTAAATCAGCTTGCTGAAATGATATCCAAACTTGGTTCGGCTGCTGGCATTCTCATGTTCATCGCGCTAATGATTCGCTTTTTTGTTAGATTGGGTCGTGACTCCCACGTGGATGGCAAGGAATACGGAGAATCTTTTATCGACATCCTTATCATATCTGTGACATTGGTTGTTGTTGCGGTGCCTGAAGGTCTTCCGTTGGCCGTCACCCTTGCGCTGGCATTTGCGACACGTCGTATGTCGAATCGAAATTTGCTTGTCCGCATCTTGGGGTCTTGTGAAACTATGGCCAATGCCACCTGCATTTGTACAGACAAGACAGGCACCCTTACTCAAAACAATATGAGCGTGGTTGCTGGTTGTATTGGCTCAGAGATGCCTTTCCACGACGAAGTGAAACTTGAGGCTGAGAATGCTAAAGTGAGCGAAAATGGCATTGGATTGGGATCTCTTACCAATGAACTTCCAAGTTCGATCCGCAATGTTCTTGTGCAATCGATTTGCATCAACTCCACAGCATTTATTCCTCGGAGCACGGATGAGTCTGATCATTTTGTAACATCCACAATAAAGAAACCATGGTGGGCCAGGCTGATCTCTCGCGGGTCTCCTTCAGCCGCATTGCTCAAGGCAGCTCAAGGTGAAGTTTCTTTTGTCGGTTCCAAAACTGAGTCTGCATTGTTGAATTTGGTACGTCGTATGGACTGGGCCGATTATGAGCAAGTACGCAAAGCAGCAGATGTTGTGCAAGTGTTTCCCTTTGGATCCAAGCGTAAAGGTATGGGTGTTGCGGTCAGAACGGACACAGGCGTACGTTTATACGTCAAAGGAGCTAGTGAAATTTTGCTGGAGTCGTCAACCAAGCTAGTATCAGTGGCCATGAGCAAGGCGTCAGCGTCTCAAAGTATCGAGGTTATATCTATGAATGAAAAGTGCCGGCAGCAATTGAGTGATACGATCACGGATTATGCTTCTCAATCGCTTCGCACCCTTGGGCTGTGTTACCGCGATTTCGACGTTTGGCCTCCCCCTGGCATCCAAACGAATGACTTGGGCGAAACTGCGTACGAGGATGTTGCCAAGGATTTGACTCTCTTGGGTGTGGTGGCCATCGAAGATCCCCTGCGCCGCGGTGTGACCGAGGCTGTGCGAGCCTGTGGAAAAGCGGGTGTCAATGTCAAAATGTGCACCGGTGACAATATCCTGACAGCCTCTTCAATTGGAAAGCAGAGCGGTATCTATCGGCCTGGTGGTGTGGCAATCGAGGGACCTGTCTTTCGACAATTGTCACATGCGGATTTGGTGGAACTTGCGCCGCATCTACATATTTTGGCTCGTTCAAGTCCAGAGGACAAAAAGACTCTGACCAACACCCTCAAAGATCTCGGTGAGATTGTGGCTGTTACAGGTGATGGTACGAACGATGGACCTGCTCTCAAATCGGCCAATGTCGGTTTTTCCATGGGTATTGCGGGATCAGAAGTTGCCAAAGAAGCAAGTGATATTGTCTTGTTAGATGACAACTTTTCGAGTATTGTGAATGCGATCATGTGGGGTCGTTGCGTTAATGATGCTGTGCGCAAATTTCTTCAGTTCCAAATCACGGTGAACATTGTAGCCGTTGTAATCACGTTTGTGTCATCTGTTTCTGATCGTGATCAAAACTCTGTGCTAACGCCTGTCCAACTTCTCTGGCTCAATCTTATCATGGACACACTTGCCGCTTTGGCATTAGCCACAGATCCGGCCGACCCCAAGTCCTTGGAGCGCAAACCAGACCGTTCAACAGCACCTCTTATTACGCCAGAGATGTGGAAGCTCATTACTGTGCAGTCCATTTATCAGATTATTCTGATTCTTGTACTCAAATACCGTGGTATGGATATTTTAAATTCACACAGCGACAACATCGCCATCGATCTTGTCCACAACGTGGAGCTGAACACATTGATTTTTAACGTATTCGTGTGGTGTCAATTGTTCAATCAAGTCAATGCCCGACGTCTGGATCGGCATTTAAACATCTTCTACAATATCCACAAGAATATCTGGTTCCTCGCGATCCTGCTTTTTGAAATTGGATGCCAGATTCTGATTATTTTTGTTGGCGGTGCCACATTCAATGTTAGGCGCATTAGTGGACGTGACTGGGGAATTTCCATCGTGGCTGGTTTGGTCTCATGGCCTCTTGGCATAGTGACACGTCTCATTCCTACCAAACCTATCGAGGACCTTATGATTCGCCTCAAGCTGATGAAGGATTCGAAAGAATTACCGACTAAAATGGCGAAGACCTCGACGGAATCACTGGCTGCTGAATGGAATGAACCAGCCATTGGAGAAATTGCTAAACAAATTGGAACTTTCTCTCGCATACGTGGCGGTCGTCTTCGTGCTAGCAATCTGGTGTTGAAGAGTGATGCCAAATTTATGCGCGAAAATGACGTGCATCCTCAGCAAATCATGGCCATGGTTCCAGCCCTTGTAGGTACAAGTGTGGGCGGAATGTGGAAAATGTCTAAACAAGGCGCAAATTCTTATGACGAAGCACAAGAAAAAGTCCCTGCAAGCCTCCTCTTTCAACAAGGCAAGATTGTATTCCATCCCGACACGCCTTCAGATCATCCTTTCTTGCTGCGGTTGCAGTCCTAGCTCTGTTTATTTGTTTATCCTTCTTGTACATACATTTCGATTCAGATAAGTCAATACCCATGCAAATTTGATTTCCAGTACAGTAAGGGGCGTCCTTGCAGTGGATCATATCAAAAGAGGACAACAAGAAAAAATATAAAAAAGTAGTCCAACCCGGAATCGAACCGGGGTCTTATCCGGACCATCCAATGTGAAGGATACGTCATAACCGCTAAACTATTGGACTGCTTGAGGCTCGGATTGAGGTTCTTTGGATATAAATGATTCAGCACTTGATCTTAATTGAAGAATACAAAAAGTAGTCCAACCCGGAATCGAACCGGGGTCTTATCCGGACCATCCAATGTGAAGGATACGTCATAACCGCTAAACTATTGGACTTTTTGCGAGACATTAGTGTAAGGTCTACTAAGACCGTGTGGGCTGGTATGCTACCATGACTTCACGGCGTCTGTTGCTACTATTAGACTGGGACGGTACGATCACACAGCACGATACTTTAAATTTAATTGCACCAGCACTCAATGAAGTAAAGAGTGATTCTCCTGACTTCTCTGTATATCAAGATGAGTACATGCGCGACTATACAGAATTTAAGACGATGTTTGGGCAAATCACCAACAGGGAACAGATGTACGACTATCTACGATCCATTCGGATGGTAGAAGAGCGTTCGTTGAATCGTATCAATTGCTTATTTGAAGGAACAAATGATGCGCAGAGACGCAGTCGTATTGGTAAAATTTGTTACCGAAAAGGATGGGCGGCTATGCAGTATTGGATGGCACAAAGAGTTGCCTCTCACACGTTAGCGGCCTACATTGTGAGTGTAAACTGGTCACGAACGTTTATATCGGATGCTCTGAAAGCATGCGCCGAACAAAATGGCGTGGAACAAGTGATATCCTACGTTTATGCGAACGAGCTAGTAACCAAGCCAGGCTCGGATGAGTGCACGGGCCTTATCCAGGGACCGGGACAACGTGAGCGCATTCTCACTGGACCTGACAAAGTGAAAATGTGCGAGGCGATTGCGTCAAAAAGTGCATACGATACCAGTGTGTACGTCGGTGACTCTACGACCGACATACCCTGTCTGTTGTGGGCCGACATGGGCATTCTGATCGGATCTGGTGATCAAGTGCGAGATATGCTGCACCAAGCGGGCATGGATTCCGTTCTGCACACGATTGACTCGTGGAAGCAGCTGGACGTAATGCAGCAGCGGGCATCTATAGTATGTGCCTCTGATTGGTACGCGGTATGTGACCTATTGCAGCTTCAGTAAATAGGCACCATGAGTTCGTCCAACGACGCGAAGAATTCCGAAATGCCATTTTTGTTCGCAAAGTCTGGATGAAGCATTTGAATAGAGAAAGCGGTAGCAGCCTCTGTTACTGGATCGGGTGTTGATGCTGGGGCCGGAGCAAGTTGGAATAAATGGTTAGAGCTATCAGCGTCCATGCCAATAGTTGACAACGCAGCGGAGGGTGCCGTAGCTGCTCCGGCTGTGGCTGTATTACCAGACATACTCTTGTCTGCATCACGGTTCTGGCGTTCATGAGCTTCAGCCAAAAGCATTTCGATGAGCTTGAGAGCAATTTTTTGGGGAACAGGCAGGGACGTGCGCAAGTTGTTAGAGCCATACAAATAGTTCATGATCAGAGCAATATCGTCACGAAGTTGATGAGCGACTTGTGATTCGCCCTGAGCTTTGTGGCTCAGCTCAAGAAGGTGAATAGAGAGTACGATGGCAGCCTGGAACAGGTGGTGGCGGAACGCAGCGTGTTTCTGGACGGCCGGATGGACATTATCAATTTGCTGGCGACATGATAGAATAGTACGTGCTGCGTCTACAGCCACGCGGGTTGAATATGCGAACTTTTCGTCATGATGGCCGCGGCACATATCGTCACGATGCAGAACAAGAAGACGCTGGTTCACGGCCTCAAACACAATTAGGCGGTGCATGGCCAAGTATGGACGCTGTGCCTGTTCCTGTCGCACCTCGGGCAGCTGCTCGAGCGTGGGATCTGGACGAAGGAATATCGGGAGCGACGACAGTAAAGCGCGGAATTTGGTATCAAGGTCGAGGATATGCGCGTAAGTGAGCATGCGGCTGTGGACCAGAACACTCCATTGGCGACCCAGGTCAGCGATTTGGTACGCGAAAGGCATCAGACTGTTGATCGTGGGGCGGCCGCTGTCCTTGATAGAAGACAGCACGTGCGTTTCGCCATCGGGCAAATCGTCCTCGTCCACGTTTAGCGGTGCCTTCGTTGTGACGAAGCGGGGATCCATTTGAATGGCGCGGTGCACGACAGTGCCGAGCGCCATGTCCTTGCACATGATCTTAAACCACAGCCGACGCGCTGCTTCACGTACGAGATGGGAGCGGTCCGGCAGACTGGTTGACGTACCCGACGGCCTGACCCAGGTACCTGGACGGACAGTAGAGCATACGGGCGAAACACGCACCAATTTGGAAGACGGCGAGTCACGCCATGCCTGCTCGTCATCAGTTGCACAGCCGAGCGTATGGTAGCCCTGTTGCTCGGCAAGTCGAAGTAATGTGGCCATAGCAACAAGAGCGGTAGGCAAGCGTCCACGGATAGCGTGGTGATCAACGTAGAGAAGCAGGGCAGCTAGGTGGTTCCAATTGGTCCGGGTGACAAAGTCGTCAATGGCCAGCACAGATTGAGCAGCATCGACCCAAGAGTCCACGTAGGTTTCAATTTGGTCTAGTGATGTGCAGAGGCCCTGCTCGATAAAGAAGCGTGGCTCGGTGAATTGTGCCGCGACACCCAAAAGGACGAGAAGCAGTGCCACGAAAGAGAGGTCGAGCTGTTCAGGAATGGACGTGTGCATGCGGTTCCAGCCGGCCAGCTGCGTGCGTAGAGCCGTTAGCTGCGTCTTGATTAAGCGCCAGCTGAGGCCGTAGGATATGTGTAAATCGACCGTTTGAAGGATCTTGATCAGGTAGTCGATTTGCTGGGTATCGGGCAGCAATTCGAGAGCAGCGCGAATACGCACGGTAGAGTTGTTCATTGCAAAAGTGGCATTGTCGAACAGCGCATTCACGATTGATTGACGCGGCATGGCATCCGCGGAGCCCGTTGACGCAACCGTTGATGGGCGGCCCATAGTCTGGTCACCCCCCGCCAGCGAGCTCTGTTGGCTATGACGAGCAAACATCGCCAGCGCATCTGCCGCGATGTTTTGCTCCGCCTGCATTTGAGTCATTTGCGCCGTATCGCTCGAGGGCGCTGGGCGATGGTGCTGCTCCATCTTGGAGCGCCAGAAGGCAAGTTCAGCAGCGACAGCGGCATCTTGTGACAGGCTTGTGGCAGCTGATCGGTCGGCGTTTACATCTCCCAGAGAGAGGCCAGTGCCAGCAAGCAGGATAGGGTCAATTTGCGTTTGGCCTGCCGAGGTCGTCGGCAGGTCGTGCGATGTGGGTTGCGTTGCGGTGTTGGTGGCAAGACGTTGCTCTAGGTGGCTGATTCGCTCGATGACAGCGCGGGTGTCGCTATCGAGGGCCAGCTCTGTGCCTTGGGAGCTGCCCCAATCGCCAGTGCCGAGGCTGATAGGGGCATGCGATGCATCGGGCTTGGAATACGACGACAGGGCCGATGTAGCGGCGCTGTGCACGTCGGGCGCGAGGGCCATGTCCGACGACCAGACGCAGCGCTCAGCAGGGATGCGGTGCTTTTGGCACTGACCACAGTACGGGTGTTGGCGATCGCACTTTACCTTGCGTTGCTTGCAAGGAAAGCACGTGTTGATCTTGCGGCGTTTAGTAGAAGGTGGTTTGGCTTGGGGCTCAGGAGGCGCGATGCGATCACGCGTTGCACTAGGGAGTACATTCGACGAAAGGGCTTCTACAGCATGGTAGTGCTGCGTAGCGGCATGATCGCTCATGCTGAACGTCTGCTCGGGAGGCACAGGCAACGTGTGCGAAGACAAAGACTCGGCGCCGGCGCGATCCATGGGCGCAGAGTAACGAGATGTGGCGACCTATACGGTAGGTCTAGCGAAGGAACACGAAAAACACCCCTTAACACAGCAGGGAGAGGATCACGACACGAGCAAGGCGTGTCAAAGTGGAGGCAGGTCGGCCGATCAACACACGCGTGAGGAGCACGACGCGTCACGGTAGTAGTCGTTGTGGTAGCGGCCGAAACTGCGCGGACGGCCGAATCGAGACTAGCGGCCGAGAGGGTGCGCGGGAAGACAAAAAAAGCGAGGTGGCGGCAACAGGCACCCTGTCCCCTCCGTTGACTTATATCCCAGATTGACTATGGCATGTGGAGATGCAGTCCACGGAGATCAGCGGCCCAGCCAGCGTCCCCACCAGCTGCTCCTGCCGCTGGGAGCGGGGGCCGGCTCGGTATCGACATAGACCTCGTTCTCCTCGTCCATATCGTCCGTCTCGTTTTCTGCATCCTCAAAGGCTTCCAAGTCTGAGTCGTGCTGCTGCACAGGAGAACGAACTTGTGCGAGGGCTTCCGACAGATTGGCCTCGTCCAAGGACACGTGGCGATGTGCATAGTAGTACAAGGTCTGTCCGCCCTTGGTCGACTGCATCGCCGACGATACCAGAACACCCTGTGCGCCTATGCGTGACTCTGTGAGCTCACGCGTCTCTTGGATGTGCCGTGTCTGGCGCGAGAGCACATCATCGGGGCCGAGGAGCTGAGGGGCAAAGTGCTGATCCTCGTCTTGGGCGCCTTGGGCGAACTCGAGCGACTGCATGGCCTGGCGCACGTACAGATCGGCACGCTGAAGCAGAACAAGCGATTCGCCGCACTGGTTATACTGTGCAAACGCACTGGCGACCTGGCGCAGCAGCTCAGAGCAGTAGTAAAAGCGCTTGGACTCCAACAAACTCGACACATCGGGCTCACCTTCGACCAAGTCCAGGCCGACCATAGCTAGTAGACAGCCATCGATACTGTCTAGCAGTTTGGCTATACCTGGCACGATACGCAGACGGCGGCGATCGGACTGCTGGGCGCAGAGATCTTGCACGCGCTTCAAGTGCTTTTGGCGCTGCGCCTGCGAACGGGCACGTGTGCCGCTGCGCGCATACTGACGCGCGGCACGCTTCCTCTTTCCAGTTGCCATCGCGGGTAGCGTCCGACGATGAGTCCGCTGCTGCGTCAGTGCCTCCGCTCGCGCCTCGCGCATGGCCGCGCGTGACTGTACGTCTGACCACAGACGCACATTACGAGCAATGCGCACAGACAACAAGCGGTAAGCAAGCCATTCGTGCGCACGGCGCAGCAGCAGACCAGCCGCCTCATACCGAGTTGAGTGCGTTTTGGCCAGTGCCTGGGTATTGTCGTCGACGAGCACGCGTGCGATCGACTCGGCATCCGACAGCGCCGCAAGGACACGGTCGAACGGATCGAGCTCACCACGGTTCGCATACGAGTCACTCGCACGTCCCATCCCGTGGCGTCGGTGGGCGTTGCGCTGGGCATGCGACAGCTTGGCGCGCTTGCCGGGCGTGGACTTGTTCGTCGGGGCCACATGCTGCGCCAATGTAGCCTCTTCAGCCTGCACGCGCTGAATGGCATCGTACAGCTCCAGCGAGTGAACAGGGATCGTCTGGGACCGCCAGTGCAGAACAAACGGCTCGTTCGACGAGGCCGAGGCCGGGTGGGCGGCCTGGAGCGCCTGGGTCACTCTGGCCCAGCCCGGCAGCACCTCCTCACATGCCTCAGGCGTACATACGCGCTCTGCGGCATCGTCCGTCTCACCAAGAGAATACGTCGCGAAGCGGATCTGTGCATCGATCGTGTCAAGAAAGCTGCTCGCTACGGCCTCGTCACGGCTCGACGGGCTGCATTCACTCGTGATCGTGAGCAAACGACGCGTGGCAGCGGTAGCGCGCAAAGTGGACTCCCAATTTTCTTGGATAAAAGCTGATGCGCTGCGCACGAGGCCGAGGTATGCTAGGCATTGGGCACGGGAATGAACATCGAGGGATGACAGCGCATCCGCCAGCTCATTCAGCTTCGTGGCATATTGCATCGCACGACGCGCGCGTCCCAAGCTGCTTCTGCGCAGTTTCGCACGAGTCTCTTCTGTTTGCTTGGCCCACAGTTCTTCGGCGGATGCCCACGCATGCTCGCTCTCAAACAGCAAGAGCTCGAGGGGCCGCGTATCCGTCACCTGGTCCAGCACAATGTCGCGGCGCTCAAACGTGTGATCACGCTTCTTGTCCTTGACACTCTGCTCTTCGGTAGTAAGCCGCCTACTGCGCTTCGTGCGTCGCACTTTCGTAGCAGGCTTGTTCGGTGCATGCGTAAGATGCAGCGCCGAACGGACGCGCTTCGTCTTTGTCGTGCAGTATCGACGATAACGCTCCCAGTCATGTTGCCGCATACCATGCTCGTTCCGTGCCTCAATAATGAGCTTGAGCAACGGAAAGCTCAGCTCGCCGAGCTCCGCAGGCTCCCTGTCCTGCAAGGCCACATTCATGGTAGATCGAAGAAAGCCTTCCTCGGCCGACACGTGACCAAGAAAACGCCTCGCGCGCGCTGTCCGTGCACTTGATGGCTCACGATCCGATTTCGCCAGATGCGCTCCGTACGCCTGTGTTTACGCGGCTGAAGGGTAAGCGCGTCGTTCTAGCAAGCAGCAGCCCACGCCGCCGTGATATTTTGGCGACAGTCGGAGTGCACCCAGAGATCGTACCATCGACGTTCAAGGAGGATTTGCCCAAGAGCGACTTTGTCGGCGATATCGCGCACGAGTACCCAGTCGAAACGGCTACACATAAGGCGAAGGAGGTCTATATCCGCCTCGTCATGCAAGATGAGCATGACCCTCCAGATCTCGTGATCGCTGCCGACACAGTCATTGTGCACCAGGGGAAGATCCTCGAAAAGCCCCTGGACAAAACCGACAATGTACGCATGCTCGCTGACATGTGCGGCCACTCTTTCCATGTTGTGACCGGTGTTGCCATCGTGCATCCAATTCTGCAAGCGCCAGGGTACGAAGTCCGCACCGTTTGCGAGCAGACTCGCGTCCATTTTGCCGACGTGCCGGGTCCCCTGCTCCAGGCCTACGCCGAATCAGGCGAGGGCCTCGATCGAGCTGGGGGCTTCGCAATCCAGGGACGCGGCGCACTCTTCATTCGCAGCATCGAGGGTGACTATAACAACGTGGTGGGATTCCCACTGTACAGTGTATTTGAACTTCTGCATGCACTCGTCGAAAATGAAGAGCTCGATTTTGAGGGTACTGCATAAGGTATCCACCTACCCACGCGAGGCGATGCCTAGGTAATCATCTGGAGAGCTCGTATGTGCTGGCTGAGGGGTGGGCTCCGACGCAGTGTGTTGTTCAAGCACAGCTTGTCCTGACGTGAGCGACTGAGCAGAGTCCATGTACGCCGCACCATTTGTAAACGCCATATCTGTGCGCTTCACGCGATGCTCACGCTTGGACGGCGTTTCTGTTGCTTCTTCCAGCTGCACGCCTTGATTCAGCGCGGCCCATTTGTCCAGTTCACGAGATTCCTTGATAAAGCCACGCTCCGTTTCTGTAGGACCAAACTCAGCACCCAAGCTGCGTGCTTCGAGGATAGCATGGCGCATGCGGTGCTCACGCTCAGCATGAATGGCATGGTACGACGCGATGGTGCGCCTGTATGCTTGCGAGAGAGACATGTCTGTGCATTCAGCCGTTTTGAGCGTGCACTGCACAACATCTTCGACGGAGGGATTGATACGGCTCCACATGTACAGCTCGGGAACCTGGCCCCGCGACAATGTGGGTGATATGGGCTCCTCAAGCGTATAATCCGTTTCCGTCAGCATCCTAGGCCGCTTAGCTTCCCAAGGATGATCACGGAAGAATTGACGGCGAATGCGGTCACCTTCATATACAATCGGCTGTGGTCGCAGCGGTGGAAGCTGAGAGCGCAGCTTTTTCAGAGAGTTGAGATGGGAACGACGACCAGCCTTGTTGGCGGCCAAGTGAGGTACTTTCCGGGCCTCGCTTTGCAAGGAACGAGGCAAGTCGCTGTCCGGCCGAACACGCGAGCTGAGAGGCGGTGGGTACACAGGTGGATGCCGGAGTGTGGCATCATACCATGCTGGTGGGCTTTTTATGTACTGCCCCTCTAGCAAACGGCTCACACTCTGCGTTACCTGTCCAGGAATATGACGCGGCATGTTCGATTGATGCAGACCACGGCGAAGAAACGCTTTCTACGAGCCTATGACCATCGGCCGAACATATCGGCGTCGACAGAGAGTGGAGGTTTAATAGAGAAGACGAGTCTGGGTCAGGGCAGGGTCCACGTACCAAGATACTAGCAGGGGTCTTGCTCAGACGCATGTGGATATCCTGGATATCAGACTCGGACACATCACTGATGTCAGCGAGCAGGTAAGCGATATCTTTTAGTGAGTCTGTGATCTGCTTGTCCACATTGTGTGAACCAATAATCTCGTTGACGGCTAAAAGCGCACCAGGCTGGTTGTGGTGCACGTAGCACAAGCGAATTGAGCGGACCTCCTGTTCCGTGATGGGGCGGAGATTCACCTCGGGGAAGTTGACGGCGCCCGTACTCACACCAAAGTTGAGATAGCGGCACAGCGCATTGCTCACCTCCACACCAATAGCTCGCTGAGCCTCCTCGGTGCTGCCACCAATGTGGGGTGTCATGATGACATTGGCTTGGCTCTGAAGTTCCGACGCCCATTCATTCAGGTCATTGTTGAAGGCATTGACACCGTTCTTAGCCGGCTCACGTGGGTAGACGTCGAGCGCACAACCGCCAATGTGTTGCGACTTGAGGGCCTCAACCAATGCAGGAATTTGCACCACGGTGCCGCGTGCATTGTTGATGAGGTAGGCGCCCGGTTTCATGAGCGAAAGCTCCCGTTCGCCGATCATGCCGCGTGTCTCAGGCAGTTCCGGCACATGGATGCTCACAAAGTCGGCTTCACTAAGAAGCTCTTCGAGCGAATCTGCCTGGCGCGCACTACCCAAGGGCATAAGAGGCACGACATCGTGATAAATTACCTGCATGCCCATAGACTCGGCAAGGACAGAGAGTTGCGAGCCAATGTGACCGTATCCCACAATGCCAAGAAGCTTGCCACGGAGCTCGAAGCACCGCTTTGACACTTTATTCCAAGTACCCTGCCGCATCTCCTGGGCACGGTCCGTGAGCTGGCGCGAAAGACACACCATTTCGGCTATAACAAGCTCAGCGACTGAACGCGAGTTGGCAAAAGGCGAGTTAAAGACAGCCACGCCGTTCTTAGTCGCCGCGCTGAGGTCCACTTGATTTGTTCCGATACAGAAGCAGCCGACAACAAGAAGCTGGTGCGCCGCATCAAACACGCGTTGTGTGAGGCGCGTCTTAGAGCGGATGCCAATTGCATGGTATCCGCCAATCTTTTCGACAAGCTCATCTTCCGACCATGCACCTGTGTAGAAATCCACTTCGAATCCTTGTTCACGGAGTATCTTTACCGCGCCTTGGCTAACATTCTCAAGCAAGAGGATCTTGATCGAATCAGCATTGAATTGTTGCAGGACACGTGCGTGCTGCTGCAGCATGCCGTTGGACATGGAACGTCTCCGAGAACCGTCCGGCGGAATGACTGGATCACTTGGCTGTGCAAGCGGCGCATCAGCTGCAGAGAAGTACTGGCTTGACCGCGTGAATGCCTGAGTTGCGTTGGTCATAGTGTGGAAAGGCGAACTGACCAGGATCGCTTCCTTGTCCCACACTTTATGACTCGGCGCCGCTTGGCACTCATGCACCCAGCCTGCACGGCGCACGGCTGTCACGTGGGTGACACGTGATGCACGTGAATGGTCGCGTCCGTCGCCCGTGGGACAGGTGGACGAGGCTATCTACGCACGAATCGGACACTAGGCACAACATGATGGAGTCGCGACGTCGTCCAGCCAAGAAAGGAGTGTCTTTCTGCCTTATGGTGGTTGGTGCAAGTGGCACAGGTACGTGAGGGAAGTTGTCTGCGACATTATACTGACAAATTACCAGGTAAGACAACATTCGTCAACACACTGTGCGAGCAAAATGTGATTGAACACAAGGACGCCGACAACGCCCAGACGGCTAATGTAGAGCTTGGTCTGCAGATTCAGCCTGTCAACTTGGAGGTTGAATCCGAGGGTCTCCGCATTGGCCTCACGATTGTTGACACGCCTGGCTTCGGCGACAGTATTGACAACGAGTACATGTTTAACGAGATCCTGGGTTTCATTGAGCGCCAGTATGATGACATTCTTTCAGAAGAGTCGCGTATCCGCCGTAATCCTCGCTTCCGTGACAACCGTGTGCATGCACTCGTGTACTTTATTGCACCCACGGGCCATTCACTGCGTGAAATGGACATTGAATTCATGAGGCGTTTGAGCCCCCGTGTGAATGTGATTCCCGTTATTGGCAAATCGGACACTATGACGCCAAGCGAGCTCTTCGATTTCCGCAAGCGGGTCATGGAAGACATTGAATACTATGGTATTCCGATCTATAACTTCCCATATGATGTGGAAGAAGACCATCCCGACACAATTGCGGAGAACAGCGAGCTGCGTTCGTTGCTACCGTTTGCCGTCGTATGCTCCGAGGAGAATGTTTCGACGCCTGATGGTCACCTCACCCTAGGCCGCGCCTACCCATGGGGTGCGGTAGAAGTGTACAACCCGGAGCATTGTGACTTCCTTCGTCTAAGGAACGCCCTCTTTGGCACCCACCTCAATGACCTTAAGGAGATCACACACGACTTTCTGTACGAAAACTACCGTACGGAGAGGCTCTCTCGTGGCATGCCTGCGGATTATGCCCCGGACGCATCGCTTCAGAGTGAGGACCTCGTCAACCAGAGTGTTCGCCTGAAGGAGGACCAGTTGCGTCGTGAAGAAGAAAAGCTGCGGGAGGTAGAACTTCGCATCCAGCGCGAAATTTTGGAAAAGCGCCAGGAGCTTCTCGCAAAAGAAGAGAATTTGCGGTCTTTAGAAAGTCGCGTGCAGTACCCGGCTGCCTGAGATAGCATGTGAATGCCAATTTCCCCGTAGAGCCATCAAATGGACCTGACCGACTACCCAGTAGGTCCAGGCCGGTCGAGCTTCAATGGCCATGGCATGCGTGCTGATGTCATCATACCTCAGAGAAACGTAGATAGGTGGCCTGGTAGGGCATGTTATATGCCGCTCGTGGACAAGCATGGGACATGAGGTGCGAAAAGCCGTCCGGCACCATTGAGTCCTTCACCCCTGAAGAGGTCATCGAACACCATGAATGAGAGTTTCTCTTTTGGAAATTATGATGGTGTATGCAATGTAATAGCGATGGTGTCATGTCCTCTTCTGGGACCAGACGGGATTGGAAAAGCTCCGCAGTGCTATGCTCGCAACATTGATATCAACAATACCATCATTTTTGAGCCGGCCACCTGCTTGATTCATATGGCTGCCATTATTATGACGGCTATTATGCTCTGGCACGTTCATTCTAAATATACAGCCGTTGGAAGAAAAGAGATGTTGGTTTTCCTGTATACATACGGCGTTTCTGAGTTTCTCGTGATGTTTCTTGACTCTGCTGTCATTCCCACGCATATCAAAGCTTATTTGTGGTTCACGGCTATATACATTGGACTTAAAACAGCCCTTTTCTGGGCGTTGATGCTTATTGGTTTTGTTGGATTCCAATTTGCTGAAGATGGTACATTGGTTTCGCTCCTGATGCTGTGCATCAGCTCTATCGTAATTTGGGTCATCTCGTTTGCCGTGTCGGCCAAGACATTCTTGGGCGGTATCGAAGATCAAGGTGGTTTGTGGTTTTTTGAATTCGTGTTCCCCATCATCATGGTCCTCATATATGTGGTATCGCAAGTTATCCTGGTCATACGCACACTGGACGAACTCTGGCCAATTAACGATATCGCACTTGGCTGCCTATCATTTGTGGCTGGACTCATCCTTCAGTACGGCTTCAACAACCAAATTTGTGAGAATGTAAAGCACTATATTGATGGTACTTTCTTCGGTACACTGTGCACGCTGTTCGCCGTCATGATGATGTACAAGTTCTGGGATTCCATCACGAAAGAAGACCTCGAATTCAGTGTGGGTTCGCGCCATGCGAATTGGGACGCAAAGGACCCTTCTTTGGGCATGGATTATGATAGTTCCGTCCAGTCCCGCACGAACTCGCGTATGTTTGACAACTCGCGTACGCCATCGCCGCAGGATCAAAAAGAGGCAGTGCAGGCTGGCTTTGCTCCGGGCATGACGCGCAACTCTTCAGGTGACAGCTTTGTCATTTCGAGGTAAAAAGGCATGAGTTGCGTGTTCTTTCGATCTACTTCTCCTACTTGTACCTTCTTTTGTCCTTGATTTTCTATGTCTTCCCCTTCTTGTCACCTGGGCATTCCCTCGGTAGTCGACATGCCCTGGTATCTTCACACAGCTGTAATATGGATGGCTCTCAGACAGCCCAAGGTCCCTCTGATGCAAATATTTATTCATTGTAGACTCATGCACGTGGTATGACTTAATTTGGGTGGTGGATACAGTTGTGGCTGATAAAAAATTTTAGTTCATGTCAGTTCCAACCTTGGCGCCAGAAATCGAGCCAGAATCGGACCGTATGTCGCATACAGTGTCCGACTTGACCGTTGATCGACGAGATTCACGCACTTTCACCCCATCCACTACCTCCGTGCATGATGGTCCAGTTCCCATGAGCATGCCTGCTATCCTTCGTAATCCAAGAATGAGTCGTATGGCTGCGTCACCCGCGGCACGACAGACTCGCGATGGATTCATTCGGAACTCAGTGGGTGAAGCACAGGGTAGATTCATGAGCAAGCGTCGCGAAAGGCGTAGCGAAAATGGGCGCTTTGCCTCAAACCCACATGCAGTACGTCCTTCGCCGTCAGATTACTTTCCCGATCAAAATCCCGTGCATTCCACGTTTTCAGACAGTACGTTGGAGACTTTGAGCAAAGCGTATGGCTGTGTTGAAGATGCATCGATGCCAGCACAAAAGGCGTCCCTCTTTGAGCTAGATTCGGCGATAAAAGGGCAATTCACATTGAGTTTGCGAGATGCGCAAGACTTCCTTCGTGCTCGATTGGGCTGTGCAGAATCCATGCAGGCTTATATGCATGCTCTTGAGACACAGGCGTTGCTTGACTATACCGCGCCTTTGCCATGTGGATCTACCTTTGCCGAAAGCCTCATTTTTGCGGTAGAACGCGAAATTCTGCAATGGCTTCGGCAGACCGTGCACGTCCCTACGCATGACTCCTTGACCTCAGGGCGTAAGATTTTTGTGTATAATGTGGATGATCGCGATCGCACTGTCGTTGAGTTGCGACGGGCCCCTGCCTCATTGCTCTGGCAAGTGGATGATGCGTTTTCGCGCTTGGCTGTGCACTGTGTGGCGCGCACATTCCAATGCCCGAGTTTTTCCCGTGACGTTCTTAGTCCGAATGGTGACATGAGCCGAATGACGTGGATTTTGCATCCGAATCCTCTGTTGCGCAGTGTGCCGACGCGTCGTCTTACGATGCGACGACCGCTCCATCGACGGAATAGCTCTGCAAGCACAACGGCGAGTGCAGCGAGTGTAATGACTGCTGGCAATGAGGGACCTGGACCCTTGACGCTCGGGATGCTACAGCATGCTGTAGCAGGTATTGATACGCCACCGAGTACAGAGTATGAATTGACTGACTCGACGGGAGAGATGACTGATGACGATTCGGTCGTTTTCGCGTCCGAGAGTGAGCTCTGATGTTTCCCTCCATTGTAGCCATAGACGCGCGCATTTGTAAATTTTCGAACATTACTTAACGTAAAATAGGTCCATTTTCGGGACTAGCTCTACTCACACGCGAGAATGAATCTATAGGCAGGACCTCACCCGCCGTTCTCACGGTGGGAATCACTGATATAGCAGACAACCTGTCATAGTACACAAGCACATATGCACAGAATCACAGCGAAGCGTCAGGATTCAGCATCAACGATGGCTCGGCAACAACGCACCCTCGCCCCTTATCTCAACGCCTAATCCATAGTCAGTCAGTTCGCAACAATTCCTGATAACACACGGCGTTTCTACAAAAAGGTGTGCTAAGTCAAGGCATACAATTCATAAGACCGGTGACACAATAGGCAGGTACCACACTCTATTAGAAAGTGAGCCCACTAAAAGAGCAGACAAATCAAAGCTCAAGATACATTTACTGGCGCTTGTTGCCCTACAGAGCGCGTTAGTATCCAAAATCCCCTCAGGACGCACAAAAACCAATACATACCATAGCCATGTTGTAGAAACCGATGCTTGTTCCAAGCAGGCCAGTCCAGAACACAAACTGGAAAATACCCATGTAGAGGCCTGAGCGGGGCATACGCTGGTACACAGGGCGAGGGTCAGCCTGCAAGAGACGTTGACGCTGGAGAAGGTTGTTGCTGGTACGAGTTAGTATTCATTTTACTAGACGATATTAAAAGGTGACACAATGACCAGCCACAAGCACATTGTCTGTACATCACACAAAAACGCCGCACATAGAGCTAAATCAAAGTGTCGACCAATTCCGCCACATACTTCTTGTACACGATGGGGTCCAACATGATGATTCGGTAGGGAAAGAAACGTTAATGCTCAAACCCAAAGGACTGCGGTCAAATTCGGGAAACTACCACGTGGCACATAACACTATTCCACCTATGGCAAAACTAACGACGCCTGAGAGAAGGAAGCGTGTAGTCATACTGCAAGGCACACACAACATCCGCACCCATCAGGTTTTGGGCAGCATCCTTAACCCAGCCAGGGTTGTGAAGCATGACACGTCCCAAACTGACCAAGTCAACACTGCCCTCCTGCAAGCTCTTCTCAGCAAACAGGCCATACTTGTCTGGTTCTTCCTGTGTACCACCATGCATCGTTCCCACAGCGCTCACCAGCATACGCTTCAGTCCGGAGGACTTGGCTGCGATGGCGGCAGGGACCTGATATCCAGGCGTCATCTTAACCTTAGCGTATCCGACGGTGCCTCGGCTGCTAATGTCAAGCACATCAACACCGTTCTGCTCGAGAAGCGGAGCAAGGGCCCGAGTGGATTCATCCGTCCAGCTCTCCTCCTTGCCATCTTCCACACCATCTGTACCGTTCAGACGAACCCAGACACCCTTGTCTGGGAACTGGGAACGAATACGGTGCACGATGTTCTGCAGAAGGCGCGTGCGGTTCTCGAACGATCCTCCATACTCATCCGTACGCTTGTTAGTAAGAGGAGAGTTGAATGAGCTGATCAAGTAACCGTGTGCCGAGTGAATCATCACAAAGTCATAGCCGGCACGGAACGCACGGTCCGCAGCACGCACAAAGTCATCCTCAACGTCACGGATTTGTTGAAGAGTCATCTCCTTAGGCATAATGTGTCCCTCACCGAAAGGAATAGCCGATGGAGCGATCACGGAGTCTTCCCAACCACCCTCAGAGGTCGACAAGAAGGGCTCCGTCCAGGCCTTTTGATCGTACATTGCCCAAGTTGATGCTTTACGGCCGGCATGCGCAAGCTGAATACCAATCTTCACACCTGCCGCCAAACTCTTCACGGTGGACACAAGAGAGGCATGTGCGTCAACATGTTCCTCCTTGTACATGCCCATGTCGCGATCCGAGATTCGGCCTTCTGGCGTCACACCCGTAGCCTCGACGACGATGGCACCTGCACCATGCAATGCAAATTGTCCGTAATGCACCAGATGGAATGGCGTAGGGAATCCATCACGAGAGGAATACATGCACATAGGCGACACGATCGCCCGGTTCTTCAGAGTAATTGTCTTGTTGCCACTCGGGACGGTCGTGGATTGGAGCAGCAGCGGCACTGGTTTGCCGATATCCTGCGCCACCTTGTCAGACACTGCACCTGCTGGCAGCAGCTCTTCGGGGCGAGGGGCATAGTAGTCTTGAGAAATGGCAAGTCCTGGCATGATGATGGTGGCGTTGGTGACGTCATAATGACGGGCCGTGCGCATCTTATAACTGACCCAAGTCACGTGGACAAGGGAATGACGTGCTTAACAAGTACGATTACATGCTTGTCATGGATGTGCGAAATCGAATTAGGCACAGTATGTTCGTACCACTATATAAACTGAGCCTCTATAGAAGAGCCTGGAACAACAGTATAGAGATGTACTCTGTCTCTGCTATGTCGAACCATAGAGCGTGTCTATAACCGAAATTTAAGGCCTATCGGGTACGTGTGGGACCAACACGTTCCTCACGTGCAACTGGTTGGCGAAAATAAGTGTGCTGCTGCATGCACGTCAACAACTCTACAATTTACCAACACCCACCCCAACCAAGATCTTTTGCCAAGCAATCCCCACTTTATTGCTGGTAAAGGACGTGTCATTTCAGCTCACCTGTTAGCTTGTTGCAGCCCCAATGTCGGGTCAACCGTCGGGGGGGATGGAACGATACGAGCCGCGGCATTCGATGCCGGCTACCATGTCGAATATACATGAGCCTCCAACAGGAAAGAATGGCCGTCGGATCTCTGGCTTAGGTTACATCCGTGAAAGTGGAACAGTTCATCAGAAGCGATCCATGTCACACCACACAAAGTCCAATGAAGCGAATTATGCGCTCAGCATGGACTGGAGCTCACCAGAGCTACGTTCAGATCCATTCTGGTCTCACCGATATCCTGTCGCCGGTCCTTTGTACGGTTTTACACCTGTAGATACAATCAAGGCCAACAGCAGCTTGCGCGTACCAACTTTGCACCGCGATACAAACGTATATTCTCTGCCACGCTGCGATCGCTATGAATCATATGCCCTCGGTCACTCCATGTCTCCAAGCTCGCCACCATCTAGTAACTCTCCTTTGTTGTCTGAATCAGTTGCTACGACTACATCGTCGACGGAAACATCTCAGGCTCACCATTTTCACCCAATGCATGATCCATTCGACATGTCTCCCCTCTTGCAGTCTATACCGACCACATCCCCCTCGCTGACCAAGTCACCGACTACACAAAGGCGATCACAAAGGTTGCGGACTTATGGAATAACGGATGATATTATTCGACGCAGTCATTCAAGGTCCTTTTCAAGCGATGAACACGCTTCACCCTCTGTGCACGGAGGGTTAGATCGATGGTTCCCGGGTCTGATGTATGCATTTGATACACAAGAATCGCCAAATACCGCAACGAGGAGCGAGAACGAAGAATCAGAGCTTGGCCCTGATGATTCAGTGGACAATTTTGCTATTCCTATTGCCAAGCCCCACTCACCGCCACTGCGCTCTCTACAACTTGTGTCGAAGTACTTTGGCGAAGAGCTAGAGGAGGACTCGCTCGTATCCATGCATGCTGTGCATGATGACGGCCGGCCTGTATCACCAGGTGAAATGCATGGACTAGGTGTATCTTTCTCGCATCCCTTGTCGCGGGATATGCCAACACAAACGCCCCAGCAAAATGCGTCTCGTCTGCGCCCCCTGCATCTGGCCGAGAGATACGGCCTCGAAGGATCGCCTCCGCTGCGTGAATGCAGTGAAAATGAAGATGAGAGTACGGACAGCTTGTCTCCGTCTGGTCCACACACTCGTGTGCCCTTCTCTGTTTTACATCCCCCTGCAGAAAAGAGCACGCCGGATCCTGACGCCGTCCGTCTGTACTGGTTCGGATTTCTAGGTATGCCTTGGCTTTGGTTGCTTGGTAGCTGGTGCATCGACGATCATGGCGTGCTCCTCTCACCCTGGTCACCACCCTCCTTTATATCGTACCGTGCCGGGCTTCATCCATATGGCCCGCCTTTCGCGTTGTCTATGCATGCACACAGCCAGTTTCTGCAGCGGCGTGTCCAACAGACAACCCAAGTCCCACATATGATTACGCAAGAGCCGCACGTCTTTGGTGAAGATCACCGCGGTGTTCGGTTTTTGTCGCAATACCCGCCTGACTCCGTCCCGCTCCAGAAGCTTTATCAGTGGCAACATACGGAGAGCTTTGTGCTCCTGAATCGAATGGCAGCAGTGCTATCCTCTTTTGCACTGTTTGCTTGCTGGACAAACGGTGTGTGGCCCATCATGGCCCATTTTTGATACGCCTGCGGCTCAACCGAGTGTCGCGTAAGTCCCAGAAAGGCTCTTATCTCGTGCTTGAGATACTGCGCGTATTTATCCGGGTCATGCGTCAACTTGTCGTGAGCGCAGTGGTGCGCCTATCACCTCGTGCTCTGTTGCCTGCTGCAGGCGTTCAACCATAGGCTCTTTTCCGTCTACGTTACTAGTACCATAGTTGTGTTTTTACGAATTTCGGTTGCTCGCTTCTCTCCACCAGACCGCGTTCCGTCTTTTTTTCCCAGTGCTTCGATGCAGTCTGGGGAACGCGGATTAGACCCCTTGCTGTGCCTTCGCACAGCCGTCATAGCGGGTGAAAATGACCCATTGAAGTATGTGCATCTGCATGATGCAAGTGGCGCTGTGACTGAGATCGTGAAGCAAGCTACTTCTATTGTGCTCTCGCATATTGATACGTCCTCCATGCAATATGCCCAAGGCTCCCCAGATACTGTGCTTCCTGCTGTCTCAGTCACACGTGTGCTCCGTTCTCGTGATACGCGCAATAGTGATGGAAGAGCGCCCTCACCTGAGACGGAACCCGATGCATTCGTCCCACTTGCAGCCCTCGTTTTTGCGATTCAGCAGCGCGAAGAACGTGCTGGTGCATACCTTCGGAATGCCACACTAGCAGAGATCGTGCCACTTCCAGCACTGGAACGGTCGGCTGTACTGGACTACTTATTGGGAAAGCGCGATTCCTGGGAAGGTATCGTTCCATCATCTGATGCTCTGGACGAAGCCTCCGCTACTAAGACCCAGGGCGAGGCGGACGCACAGGTAGAACATGTGCCTGCCTCCAAGCCTAAGCGTGTTTATGTTCCAGATCCACAGGACGCTGAGTTTGTGCGTCGCATCCGCTCAAAATATGAAATCGTGCTTCTGGATCGCGACGATGCCTTGCGAGGCAAATTGATGGAAGAAATGGAAGACGGTGTACCAGGCATGCGTGCCTCTTCTGACCTTTTGGCACTCCGTACTATAGTTCGGCCAAGAATTGAAGAAGCGAAGCGCCGCTCTGCCGTACCATCCAAAGTGACGTCTTCGTCACGCACTGCTTCGTCCAAACCTGCAGGTCACGGCGCTCGCAAGTCCCGTGCACAGGATCCCATCATCCTCTTGTCCAACTCACCCACGGCACTTGTCAATATGTTCAATGTGAAAGCGCTTTTACAGGATGGCATCTTCATCCATCCTGAAGAAGCAAGGCAACAGGCTGGTGGCATCCCCGAATTGGTCGTGACGATCCGGGCGCCATCGGCCGATGAGAATGTCACCTCTGCGGGGTCAGGCACACTCTCTCGCCGTATTCTGGTGGTCGACAATGCAGATGCAGTTAACAGACTTGGTAATGGACTTCCAGGCAGTGATCAAGATCCCTGGAGCCGTGTGATTGCTGTATTTACTACCGGGCAAGCTTGGCAGTTTAAATCGTATCGTTGGACTGATCCCCGAGACTTATTCCGTAATGGTATGTTGCATGCACTAACCATCAGCTATGGGCGTGTACATTCGATGGAACAACGAAGTATCCACATCACAAGCCAAAGAATGGAACGTGACACATTTACAGGTGCGTTATCACAATCATTAACTATAATACAGGTGGACCGAACCAAGCGGCACACAGACAAGCAACTGGTGGCATTCTTCTGGCGTTCACTTGAAAGTTGGGTGCAACGTAAGAAGCCACGCCTGCTTTCGTAACAAGGTCCATCTCCATAGAGACTTGTACCATTTACCCGATACCGCCCCATACACCGCGTATGCGCCGAGCCAGCTGAATGTCGCGTTGCATGATGGTGACGCGCTTTGCATGAATGGCACACAAGTTCGCATCTTCGAATAAATGTACCAAGTAGGCCTCTGTAGCCTCCTGTAACGCAAGGATTGCTGAGCTCTGCCAACGCAGACCAACTGCGCTAGCGCTCGAATCGTAGTTCGCCTCAATAAATTCATCCGCAACTTCGCGAACGACACGCGCAAACGGAAGCTTGGATATCAATAAATCTGTTGATCGCTGGTACTTGCGGATCTCACGCAGTGCCACCGTGCCAGGCTTGTACCTACGTTTTTTTTCTTGGGGCGGGTAATAGACTGTGTGTGCGTCGTTATAAACGGGACGATATTCTGACATAAATTCTTGCTGGATGTGTTGCCTAAGCGACATGGTCAGATGAGGATGAGTGACCAAGCTATCCGTAAAGTATCGTCTGGGTCGACAATAACAATTTGTGTTGAAAATTCCACACGAGCCCAAGGGCCGATGTGTGCGCGCGCTTCGCGCTCGGTGTTTGTTTAGCGCAGACCCAATTCTACGATTACTAATCAGATTTTGGTGCCACCGTGTCAGTATTGGGTTCGATTTCCTAGGCCGGCTGGAGAAGACGGATTGGTGCAGTGAGACTTTTCCAAGTCCCCCCCTCGGGTAGCAGAATCTGTGTTTGGGGATTGGCAACTCATGCGCCACGATTATGTGTAAAGATGAATTTCATGTATCAAAATTGTGTGTAGCTATATTAATGCATTTCCAACATGCAAGGGAACACTTGTTTTTTGAAGGGTATGACGGTCTGCCACCGGTGCAGGGGCAGGCCGTGCGCGCAGTCGCGATGCAGGGAAGGACGGCATGGTTAGATGGTAATTAGCCGAACGATCCAGCGTCGATACAGGTGGTACTTTGGTATCAGCACGAAGACTAGCCAAAGCCTCTAATGTCCCTCGTTCTGCTTCAGACGCTCGCGGAACACTGCTTTGGATCGCAGGCAGAATAGGCCTATCAATGAAGCGATCCGCCCTGTTCACATAAGAAACAGGAGGGCAGTGCGTATTATGCACATTGGCAAAAAAATTCTTCGAGTCCATTGTCGGTGGCGTGACGGGTGATAAGCATAAGGGTGTGTCATACGGAGAGATCCATCCCCTAGGTACATGGTAATAGGAATGAGAGGACAAAGAAGGTTTCTCATAACGACATCTTTTGCTGCTCTCATCCAAGTATGTATGTGCAAGATGCGGTCGTCCATAATGATAGTCTGAAGGTGGTGGGTATGTCAGGCGAGGAGGGTAATGCGCCCGAGAAAATTCAGGACTAGGCGGCATATCACGCTCACTCACGATCAGGGCTTCTTTCTCTGAAGCTCTTCGTTTAACGGGCACTTTTTCCATTGGCATTTCTGCAGGAACCTGGGGGCTCATTAAACGTTTAGTAACATAACTTGCTTCACGACTGAGTAGCTCTCCGTATTCATTTTCGTCGATTTGCACATTCCAAGAATCTGGTCCGGTACCCATGATTCTTGGGTCCTTGCTAACACGCTGCAAGTATCCCATCTTGATATCGTCCTTATTATAATACGAAATCACATGAAGTTTGCGGTTCGACGAGGTTCGAATACTGAAGGATTGCTTTACGAGTCCATCAGACTTGTACAAATTGCTTCGTGGTGCATCCTTACCAAGACTATCCGAAGTCTTTTTTCTCATCTCCAGTTCACGATAGGTTAGAAAGCATCCACTGACGCGACTTGCACTCCAGCAACGACCATCTGTCCAGCGTCGCATGCCAGCTTCGCGTTCATCCCATACAAAAATAGCACCGGAACGAATAAACGCGGCACGTTCGTCATCAAGCAGACGACGTGATATACGGCGAGGGGGAGGACCCAGTTTTGGATTTGCCACATTATCCGGTAGATCGCAAGCAGCCAACAGTAAAATCGCATCCGCGGGAGTTTTGATATAACCGATATATGTAGGTCGACGCTCATTTGATGAAGTCACGTCATTCATACCTCTTGGCTGGGACATATTTTTGGCAGTCCATTTTACCTCTTCGACCTCTTTCTCGGCTCCTCTTGGTTCGCTTGGCAGCGAGTCATTTCGAGGGAAATCCACTTCTTCATGAGATTGATTTGATTTAGGAGAGGCTAAGAGTGCAGCATGTATACTCATGCTGAGGAAGGATCGTATTCCAATACAGAGCGAAGGGAAGTTGTAAAGCTTTGCCCATGCAAAGCAAATTAGGGTAAACTTACCTCAGAATTAACTATAAATAAAACTTGAAAATTCCTATTTTACTTCGCCATGTTCAGGCACACGGGATCGACACGCTATTTCGGCCATGCATGTTCGAATTCACATCGCTTAGAGAATTTGGCGAGATTGGATTATATGATGCCAAGCCAGTTTATCCATTTTTGGGTTCCTATTTCGCTCTCTCGAGGCTCGGCATTTGCTTTAGCTCGCAAAAATCTCAATCAATCATATACTCTCAACTAACACTTTATGTAACATATTATATAATGCCCTCTCAAGCGTACATGCCCTTACGCGGCTTAGTAAGTCCTGCCACTATGCGTTCATTTCCTGCACGTTTACATGTCCACGTGATATTTGTCAGCATTGTACCCTAATGGTTCGCCCTAGGCCCTGTCGAACTCGCTGTTATTTTGATTTGCTGGAACCTCCTTGATAATCTTGTCCCGAGAAGTGCATGCATCGATATAATTGGATATAGTTAAGACACGATTCTTCAAAATTTAGTCGTGCACTTACAGAGGCACGAAAGCAGTTGCCTGCCGGTTAGACTCGTATCGGTGTCCATCCCTATCTTTTGTTCCGCCTGTGGATTACCACTTCGGTCATTGGTACCGTCGGAATGAACCGTATCCTTTCTTGGGTACTCTCACTGGCTGTTTTAGGTGTATGCTCGGTTCTCGCTGCGCCAGCTGGATCTGACGAAGGCCGGGACTCGGTAGCGGTCCCGGCAGGGTATGTGATGGTTATTCCGCCTTCCAGCCTTCATTCCCAAGATGAAAAAGATGTCGATCGGCCTGACTATGCGGGAAAGAGTTTCCGAGTGGACAATAATCATTACTTCTTTCAAGCCTTCCCCAACAGCAAAGTCCCGACCTCCTCCGTCGTCTGCATCGTGATTCCTTTCTTTGTTGTTTTCTCGATGTCAGCTATTTATCTTTTGATGAGGCTTATTTGGTCCCCTTTGTTCAAGTCAAGAAATGGAACACTCTCGGATCGTGAGAAGGCATTCTCAAATTTACGCATAGTTGGCCTTCTTAATCAAGCGTCAGAAGATACCGAAAAAGGTATCGCTTCTCCTGAACATGAGCCGTCTAGTGGCTCAGCAACAGACCCTGATTCGAAGGACTCTGACCTTGGTCATCTTGACCGGGGTATTCCTGCATCTGAGTCTACGAAGTCCAAGGGCAAGGATATGAATGAAATCGCTGGCCCCATTGTTCCAGTCCTTCGCAACGACCTAGATGGTGAGTATTCTGAAGAGGCATCCGATGCGGAAGAAGAGGAGCTCGAAGATGAACTTGGAACGTTCAACAGGTCCTCTCAGGTACCATCTGATGACGCACCAGCGTACGATGCCGCTCCTCCGGTCGCATATGCCAACACCCTGCCGAATACTTCTATGACTGCTGAGTCCGCAATGACCAGTAACAATAACTCTAAAGCTGACCCTGCTCACGTTGGAAACAACTCTCTTCCATCGCATTCTGATGTCACGAATGCCCAGCCTAATGCCTCAACACTGGTGGATACGGCTGAGCACCCGGAACAAAAGTCCCTGTTCCCTTGATGTGTTAATATCTTGTCTCGTGCAAGTTTTTTTGAGCTCAGATCAATCAAATTCTATGTGGTGATATCCTGTATTAAAAGCAACCTCGCATAGGAGCGAAAAGTGTCGTAAATACATATAAAGTTTTTCATTACTTGATGTACATTAAGATATGGTCTTATCGTCCTAGCTTGGCGGCACAATGCTTCGATCGATTCGAAGTTCGCATCACGTGACCAATATGTGACGGATTCTGAGGCTGGATGGTATCTCACGTTCGCTGTTGCAATGAGCGGGGTGCCGGCCAGGTCGCTTGCGGCTCTAAATGCTCTTAGGTGCCAAGTGTTTGGCACATCATACAATCCTAACAATATAAGAACTGGTGCTAAGTATCTTAAAAAGTCGCTCGTGGGCAGTTCTATGCTGAACTACTACCCACCGCAGTTGCATCTCTCATCGCTTTCCATTGAGGGCGAAAACTTTGCAAAGCTGATCCACCCCAATGAGTCTCAGCGATGGAAAGACGTGGCAAGAAAGCGCCTCATTGGAAAGGGTCCACCAAAGAAGGGTGCGTTTTACCTGGTGACTAACAAACGCAGGTGACGGTCGTCGTGCTACGATGAAAGGCAAAAAGAAGTAACTCCGTGTATGACTTTAATGGCACTATATACCACTATGCCTTTAGGATTTCTTTTTATGCGCTCTGAGTGCTCGAATATTTGCGCTTCTTCATACTGTTGGGCAGAGCCTGCACAGCTGCTGGATCAACCCTATCAGCTGCAGCCTTGCGGCCTGACTGTGTGAGGAACATATCCATGAGCACAATAGCGGCCATAGATTCCACAATAGGCACGGCACGTGGAACGACACATGGATCGTGACGGCCCCTATTCTCAAGCACGGCCTGTTCGCCATCGTAACGAGCAGTCACCTGTTCCTGTGAGATTGTGGCCGGCGGCTTAAACGCGATGCTGGCGCGTCAGTTACTTGCATACGTACCGGAAGTAGATATTCTCGCCATTCGTAATACCGCCTTGAATGCCGCCGCTCCAATTCGTCGAGGTGCCTAGTGTCCCATCCTGTTTTCTCACGAACGGATCATTGTGCTTACTGCCTGGAATACAAGTACCCCGGAATCCGGAGCCAATCTCAATACCCTTGGTGGCGGGTATACTCATCATGGCCTGGGCAATTTTGGATTCCATCTTGTCAAAACACGGCTCACCAAGTCCGACGGGCACATTGCGGATAACACACGTTACTGTGCCGCCTATAGAGTCGTTCTTGGCTTTAGCAGCCATGATACGCTGTGTGTGAGTTTTCTCCTCAACATACCTCGCGCATTTTCTCGGCCACGTCAGCGTCTGGACAGCGCACGTTTTCTTTGTCCACAATCTCACGCGTTACAGAATTGAGAAGGTTGAGATATTCTGTCCTGAGTGGCATCTCTTCGTTGTTGGTGTCGTACGAAGGTATTTCAACGTGCCCCACGGACGAGACAAACGCAACAATATCAATGTTAAGCGTCTCCTTAAGATATTTTTCTGCTAGTGCCCCCGCAGCGACACGTCCAATAGTCTCACGCGCACTGCTTCGTCCGCCGCCACTACTGGCCTTGATATTGTATTTTTCCAGATACGTAAAGTCAGCGTGGCTAGGTCTAGGAATAGCGTCCAGCTTTTCGTCCGTGTAGTCATGCGGGCGCTGGTCATTATTTCGTACCATCATAGCAATAGGGGTCCCAAGAGTGACACCCTTTTCGGTACCTGAAAGAATCTCGACCTTGTCCTTCTCATCACGAGGCGTCGTGAGCGAACTTTGGCCAGGGCGTCGTCGATTAAGCTGTACCTGGATGTCGCTCTCGTTCAGAGACACGCCTGGCGGCATTCCTTCCACAATGCATCCTACCGCCTTGCAGTGTGACTCGCCGAACGTAGAGACTCGATAGTTGATACCGAATGTGGACATTGTGAACCAGGTCTGTGTGAGTCAATGTCCCTGCGCCTCCATACACAAGGTCAACAACCACATTAGCTATGGAGGTGTGCCTCCTACAAATACTAGGCTCCATTCCGACTCAAGTCCTCGAGGTATTGTGACAGCTTTAAAGCACCTGAGCGAATCTTGTCGATGCCGTTCTGCACGTCTGGGTTCGACATGATCTTCCGGTAATATGCACGTGCAGATGCTTCAAAGTCAGAAAAGTCATCAGTTTCGACAGGCTCATCGTCTTCTTCATCTTCTTCGCGCCCAAAGTACTGGTTCGAAGAGATGGATGTTTGTCCCTGGAAGCTGGCCAAGCGCGCCTTGGTCTCGTCTGAGAGATTTGGATCGTATCCACCGCGCTGAAAGTATTGATCACTTGAGATTGATTTTTGCGATGCAAAGTTCTGGCGCGCATAGTTTGACTCGTTCGCTTCAGTTGTTGATGATACATTAGCAGCTGACTTGTTTTGCATAGATGCATTATTGCGGGCCTGCGCAATGCCCAAGCGAGTGAAGCCCATACCAAGACGGTCGACGCCTGCATTGCTCTTAATCTTGGACTTGGCACCAACTGGGCTCCTTGGCACTGCCGCCGTCGTTTCCTTAGGCGTTTCGAGCACCGCTGGATCTTCTGATACGTCTGCTTGTAGCTCAGCAGTCGCAGCTTGTTCCTGCGCTTCTTTTGCAGCTTGCATAGCCTTCTCCTGCTCCAACTTCATCCGACGCTCTGCCTCATCAAAGTTCAACGGTGCGGCTGCTTTACGGACTCCCAGACCAAGCTTTGTTGGGCGAGCACTTGTAGATGACGTGCCACGTACAGCGCCAAGTGTACCTGTGGGGCGTGTCTTGGCACGCAGTCCGGCGGATGACACCGGTCGCGGGGCCATCGGAGCTGGCGCCGGTGCGTGGGTGGGCTCGGGTGGCGTGTAGTCCGTAGCGTGAGCCGATTTTGTCTCGGCCATCGAGGGAGTAGGCTCTGGCACACTCTCATTCGATGGGATGGTCGAGTCCCATTCGTCGAAAAAGTCCATGTCGTCTGCAGACTTGGAGGCAGTGGCCGACTTGGCCGTAGAGCCGGATGCCGTACCAGACACAGAAAATGGAGCACGAATACCAAGCGCCCCTGCATCCTGTACAGCGCGACGATTGAGTTCTTCCTTGTACCGCTGAGCAACAGCCGACGTGTACTTAACCTTTCCCTCTGTCGAAGGAACCAAGAGAGCATTTCCACCATGTGCGGCGAAGAAGTCACTCGCTGCGCCATTGCCGCCTACTTTCATCAGGCGAAGCTGTGGCCAGGACCACGAGTCGAGGTTCGTAGAACGAACGAATGTGATATGAACACCCATGTTGCGATGGACCGACGAGCAGTCCAAGCAGATATACACGGCGAATGTTGCACTTGCCCAAGTGGGATTCTTGGCACCACAATCAAAGCATACCTTGTTGAGCTTGTGGGAGTTCTTGAAGCTCTTGAAAATCTCGGCAATTTGCTCTTTAGGTGGACCTGTTGCCGCCATCCTTGTGGTGCTGGTCACTCGGCGAGGTGCAGCCAAGTTTCCATCACACTCGGTTCAGCTGCACTAGCTCTACCGAAATGGCCTAGTAGGTAACTAGGGCCCCTTTGGAACACGACCCATTTTTTCGTCGCCCAGCGTTTGTTCGCGCTTTCTGAGCTTAGTGCCACGTTCTTGTATGCCTCTGCGCTCAACACACGGCGCAACTAGTGGTGTGATGGGCTCAAGCAGACCTGCTTCTGAGGCCCCGACACAGTCAATGGGTTTTGCGAGCGCCGCGAGCTTGTCAGCGACGCATCCTGGATATGCTTCTGCTGCCATGTCCAATGCTCCAGGACTCGACCTCGCAGACTTTCCCGCGCTAGGATCGCAGGCACCGCAGTCTTCTACCACAAACTCTTCGAATGCTAGTGGTATGTTTTCGACATACGCAAGTCATGCTGGTACAGGTGCTTCGAGTTCGCCCATGATGATGTCTCGGGGGGGCGCACCGTTTAGCCAGGAAGACTTTCCGACGCTTCATCGTGCCCATGCAGCAGCGGCAGCGGCAGCACAGGATTCGCGCAGCACACACACAGGCATGTCATATGGGCCTGAGCAAAGTGCTCCTTCTTGGCAGCAGGATCCACAGTCAGGGGCATCACTCGCACAGGATCTTCGAAAGCAGGGACTGCACGCCCCATCTCCGGCGAACCAAAGTACCGCCTCCATGGTCACGGCCGGTGCGCCAAACACTGCGCAATCGCAAGGTATGTGGATGCAGTCGTACGGCTCGCAGCCCCAATTCAATCGGATAAATCTCGCACGCATGCCTCATGACAATGCGACGGGTGCAGACGGCTCGCATGCAGCTGTTTTAAGCGCACTCAATTCAAATCACGATGCCATGCAACGCACAAAGGTATCGAATTCTGCCTATGGCACTGAATCGGCACACTTGCCAATCCACCAAGTCCTTACCTCGCCCGTGGACCGCTTTGGGCTCGTGGGCCTTGTGGGCCTGATAAAGACGCAGAACCCTGACGTGGCCATGCTTAGTATGGGAAGCAATCTTCAATCGCTCGGGATGAAGCTAGATGCGTCCGATTCATTATCCGCCTCGTTTGTCACGCCGTGGTCTCACGACCCTGCTGCTGCGTCCTCACAAGTGGAACCAGCGTACCAACTGCCAGCTTGCTATAATGTCCAACCGCCACCAGCTCAAACCAAGGTCGCTAGCTTTAGTGACGAGTCGCTGTTTTTCATTTTCTACTCGACACCTCGGGATGCGCTACAGGAAGTAGCCGCTGCAGAGCTATATGCGCGGAACTGGCGATACCACAAAGGCCTGCATCTATGGCTGACCAAAGATCCAAATATGGAACCTTTGCAAAAAACACCGACATACGAGCGTGGTACCTATGTATTCTTTGATCCTGGATCATGGGACAAGGTCTCGAAAAACTTTGTGCTAATGTATGAAATGCTGGAGGAAAAGCCGACCTCTCAAAACATACTCACAGCGGCTTCTGTCCATGGCACAGCTGCTGCGAGGTCAGCGCCAACACCCACACCTACCACGGTAGCCGTAGCCGCAGCTCACGCGGCTGTGGCTCCGCATGGCACGCAAGCCGTTGCGCCCACGCATGGGTCGCCGATGCCATCCTCCAACCAGGCATCACCGCAGCCATCTTTCTCGTAGGCGATCATTGGCTTTTGGCTTGCTATTTCGTACAGGCGTATAAATACAACTTTTACTACAACAAGATCGCACCAGAGCACACGGCGATAAGTACAACAAGAACACCTGTGAGCGGTAAACTCTTGCTTACGATGCCGTCATCGCCGAGACCAACTCCCTGTGCCGTTTGTAGAGCACCTGGGTCTGCCTGAAGCTGACTTGCTTCTGGCACATTCCCCTTCTCACTAAGGCTCTTCATCAGTGCTGAATTCTCAGGTGCACTAACTGTGGAATTCGGCTTGGTATAGGTGAATGTATAGGAACCCGGGAGCTGTGTAGGGCCTTGATCAGAAATGGTGGTCACTTGACCATCCACCACCGAGGAAAACGTGGTGGCGGGCGTGAACGTCTTTGCAGGCGTAAAATAATCATTTGAGACACTGCTAATCGGTGTCACATCTGCGGAGCCAGCTTGTGCGATCAGGAGCGCATGTCCTACAAGGACCGCAGCTCGAACGAGTGCCAGCATAACGTTACGACAAATACATTGTGGCTGTGAGCGGCGCGTTAGGTAGGACGTTCCCCAACATTAAATTTTTATTTTCAAGAATACCCCATTGCATCCAGGCAGCCGGGATCCAATGTACATGTGCGTTACGAGTGCTATTGCCATAATCCATCACTACTAGCCATCTCAGGTGCCGCCGTGTAACTAAACCCAGCGAACTGTTCCTGCACTGCTTCACTGATCATGTGGCTGTCATCGACGACGCTGTCCATAGCTGGTTCACTGGTAAACTCGGGGTCAAAGTTCGACGTATCGAAGGCGGAGGCCACGCCGGGCTTAAAAGGCGGCCGGACCTTTTTTGCCAAAAGCATGCTCCAGTCAATATGCTTTGTGAAGAAAGGATGATTTTTTATTTCCATAGCTCCGCCCGGAGGTGAGCCTAGTCGCTTACTAGCATCACGCTCCAGCAAGCGCCTAAGCAGGTCGCGAGCATCAGGACGAACATCCGGGAGAAACACCAGTGGATCATATAAGATTTTTCTGTACATTTCATTGACATCTTCGGAATAAAATGGAGGGAGACCGGTGAGCATTTCGTACAGCAACACGCCCAACGTCCACCAGTCAACGGCCTTGGTATAGCCACGACCCAAAAGGAGCTCGGGCGCTAGGTATTCAGGCGTGCCACAAAACGTGTGTGTCGTTTCTTTGTCTCCCATATTGAGCTTACACAAACCAAAGTCACACAACGCAATGTGTCCGGTATAGTCGAGAAGGATATTTTCGGGTTTCAAGTCACGATAAATAACGTTGAAGCTGTGTAAATGCTCCAAAGCACAAAACAATTCCGCGGCGTAGAATCGTGAGCGTTCTTCACTAAAGCGGCCCTCGCGTTGTAAATGCAAGAATAGTTCACCACCATTCACGAAAGCCAGTCCCAAATACAACTTGTCAGGGCTCTGGAAGGAGAACTTGAGCGGCACAATGAAGGGGCAATTGACTTTAGCCAATACAGTTCGCTCGGCAAGCGTGTGAGTTACTTCGGAACGTGAAATAATATGTGCTTTTCTTATAATCTTCAATGCGTAAATACGGGATGTATCGCGCTTCCGGACCTGCATCACTTTCCCGAAGCTTCCCTTACCAATCACTTTGAGCAACTCAAACGACTCAATGTTGAGCGACGTGCCGACCTGTGACTTGAATGCCATCTGCACGCGTATCTCACCCGTGCCACCCTGTAGTGGTAGCCAGGTATCGAGCGGACGTGTCTGATCAAAGGACGGCACCAGTTTGGCCATACCAAGATATACATCGTTACCGCCCATCAACATCATCGGGTCGGGTTTGGTATAAGCGCCTGACTTGTCAGGATGTAAGGATAACGACCGCATGGCATGATGCATCTTATCAGCGGGTTCGACCATCTCAGCGCGCAAATATAAATGTAGCGTCACTTCGACCTTCCGTGAAACGTCAAAATTGGCCGTGAACTGCCATTGTGGTGACGCGAGATCACCGCCTGAGGCGAGAATGAGTACTTCATTCTTGTCGAATTCCAGGACCACATAGGGCAAGCTTATCTGGGGAGAGCGTAGCGAAGCATGTGCTTTTGTTCCCTGTGTAGTCTGTCGTTCATGTACAGGGAGCATCATACGACCAGGTGGAAGAGACAGGCCGCGCGCATTCACCACGCTCACCGTGAGCATGTCTGACCGAGACGCATTCATACCCGCCACAGTGACTGGCAGCACTTTTTTGGAATGACTCATTGTCGAAATTGTGGCACTTTTGGTAGGCGATGCCGCCACAGGAGGAAATTCGTCATCGGCGCGCGGGGTGCTGGGAGCCGTACCCGATGTGGGGGATGACGCAGGCAAACTTCCTTTGCCTTTCTCATCCTGATGCGAAGATAAGGAGGAGGCTAAATTGAATGGAAAAACACCTCCTTCCTTCAACTTTTTCCCCAGTCTCCATGACATGATACAATGTCGTGGCGGCGGGGTACGGTTATGGGGCTGGGATTAAGGTAGCTCCCGGCAGCTGCACCCACCGCAAACTCACATATGTTTTGTCAGCACACAGGGAGAGGTGCACGGCAGCCTAGAAAAAAGGCGCTAGCGAGACCCAGTTTTTCCTCGTGCAATTTTGCCATGGCCGACGAGCTCGATGCCAGCGCTGTGCGCGGTAAGATCACTCTTGTTCGTACAAAGCATATCTAATGAGTGTAGCTGCCTGGTTATGACACCGAACTATCAGCTGTGACGTTTTGTATTATGGATGAAGACCATACCATGGGCAATGCATTGCGATACATGTTAATGAAAGAGTACGTACACGTTGGGTGGCATGGCAAATAAGAACCCTATGATTCTACTATCTATTGTCCTGATACCTGCGGGTCATGGAGGTACAATAAATTGGAATTCTTCGTTTATGAGGGCTCTTTTGCCGTGCTTGTGCCGTATCGACGACGCTCAGTACTGACACACGCAGCCCACGCGTCGAATTCTGTGGATACACGTATGTGGCCCAATTCTGACACTCTAGGCTTCCGCATCCATCCGAAAATAAGATTCACATGCGTGTACAAATGCTAGGTATGTGTCCAACTTTCATATCGGTGGGATGACCCTTTTATCCATCCCGAGTCTTCATGGCTATGTGGGATGATATATACGCAACCAATTGTTCCTCCTGACCTTTACGCGTGTTTTGAAGACTGTGCTAACAAATAGAAAACTCTTCCACGTCGGCCGTGACGGCGATGCGAGATGCGCTGGACAACTTAGACCAGCTCTTTGCCACGATCGATGCGACATACAACACGAGCCTGACGACCTCGGGTATTGAGCGTGAAGCTGCCCCTGTGCCTCGAGTGCCTCTACGAAACGAGTTTTCTGCATAGAATCATGTAAATGTATTTACGAAATCACTGCGACCATTTTGCCGATGTTCTGATTCGCCGCCATGTAATCGTGTGCCTCTTTGATCTCATGCCAGTCCCACACTTTGTGCAGGATGATCTGCAGCGCATTGTGACTCGTGTCACCACGCACACCTCGGAGTAAGGCATCGATGCATCCCAAACGCTCAAATGCATGTGCTTGCTGAGCCTGGTACTCGACGGTGCGGCTGCGAAGCGTGCTTCCCTCGATGCGCAGACGCCTCGTGAGCATGGGCGCGATGTTGACGCCTTCCGGCAGCTTGATCCCACCTAAAAAGGCTTGCATCGTCATTCGTCCGTCTAGACGAAGCGACGCGAGGTTGTTGTTGAAGTATGCAGCACCGATAAAGTCCATGATCACATCGACGCCTTTGCCTTCCGTGACGCGCTTCAGCTCAGCCGCCCAGTCCTGTGTCTTGTAGTTGAAACCGTCCGTGGCTCCAAGTTGTTTACACCGCGCAATCTTTTCGGTCGTCCCGGCCGTGACGTAGACGTTTCGTGCGCCGAGGTACTTGGCTAACTGGATCGCAGCGAGGCCAACACCAGAGGCACCTGCATGGATCAGCACGTCCTCGCCCTTGTTGAGATTCGACAATGTGTGCAGAGCTTGAAGCGCCGTAATGTACGCTTCGGGCACGGCAGCTGCCTGTTCCCAACTCATGACAGCATCCTTCTTCCAAATCATTGAGGCTGGCACTCGTATGTACTCGGCATAGGCGCCGCCGTGGGCCAAACCAAAGACGGCATCTCCCAGGTTCAGATCAGGGGCCCCATGTTGCGCGAGCGCAGCGACCTCGCCACTGAATTCTACACCCATAATCGGGGACGCACCAGGTGGGATCGGATACTGGCCCTCGCGCTGCATCAAGTCCATGCGATTCAGACCAAAGGCACGCACTTTGACGAGGACGTACGGCGTGGTGTCTTCCGCCGAGAGAGTGGGCGTGGGCACCTGTTCGATGCGAAGAGCACTCGAGGGGCCCTTGCCATTTTCAATGGTAACGGCGCGCATAACGGACGGCACCGTGATGGCTGACGACGTGCTGTACATTCTGAACAGGCCAGAACGTGTGGCGGCTGCGCGAAACATGACGAAGGACAGGAGCATTGTTATCTACTAACTACGCATTGCTATCCATCGCACGGTGAAATTATGTAATGACCGTAGGCTCCTTTCGGCCTGTGTGGCGCTGCAGCGCACTGAGCTGCAGGGCCACGTCAATAATGGGTCGGAGTGCCTCTTGCACATCGGCTGCGTATTCGGCCGCCATGGACGAGTACTTTTCGACGTAGAGACGGATGGTCGCACCGGCACTGCCCGTGCCACTGAGGCGGAACACGATGCGCGAACCGTCTTCCATGCGCACGTACAGACCCTGGTTTTTGCTGACGCTGTGATCGATCGGATCTGTGTAGCTAAAGTCACCTGCCTCTGCGACCTTGAACGAGCCCTGGGTCGAGCCAAGGAAGGCGGGATCCGTGACCTTGGCGCGCAGCTCCGACATCATGGTCTGTGCACCTGCACTCTCCACTTCTTCGTAGTCGTAGCGGCTGAAAAAGTTGCGGCCGTATTGCTTGTAGTGCGCCTGCAACACATCGGCCACGGACGTGCCAGCGTGCTCTTTGTTCGCAAAGGCCAAGATGTTGAGCCAAGCCACGATAGCCCACAGACCGTCCTTCTCACGGATGTGGTCTGAGCCCGTGCCAAAGCTCTCTTCACCACAGATCGACAGGCGGCCAGCATCCATGAGGTTGCCGAAGAACTTCCAGCCCGTCGGCACCTCAAAGAACTCGTAGCCACGCGCCTTGGCGACGCGGTCAATCGCGCCGCTCGTCGGCATGCTGCGAGCGACACCACGAACGCCCGACTTGAAGTACGGAATAGCGCGCTCGGCCCAATCGGCTATGATGGCCACGCTGTCGCTTGGATTCACAAAGGCATCCTTGCCAAGAATCATGTTGCGGTCACCGTCACCGTCACTAGCGGCACCAAAGTTCAGACCCTCCGACTTCATCGCGTCGACAAGGGACTTGGCATACGTCAGGTTCGGGTCAGGGTGGCCACCGCCAAAGTCTGGCTTGGGTACCCAGTTTTGCACGGCGTCATCTGGGAGACCGAAGCGCTCCACCAGCAGAGCACGAGCGTAGGGACCCGTCACACCATGCAGAGCATCAAAACGCACCTTGAACTGGCCAGACGAAAGGAACGACTTGATCAGATCAAAGTCAAAGATGGTAGCGAGATAATCCACATAATCCTTAATAGGGTCGATCACGTCAATTTGCAGGTCGCCGAACGACGCTGCACCGACTTGCGACAGGTCTACGTCATCGCCCTGCTGCAAGAGGTAGTGGTCGATCTTGGTCGTGAACTCGTAGATCTTATTCGTGACAGCCTCTGGCGCAGGTCCGCCGTTCTGCACATTGTACTTGATACCAAAGTCGGCGTTCGGACCGCCGGGGTTGTGGCTCGCTGTCAGCAAAATACCACCGGTCGCCTTGCGCAGGCGAATCACATGCGAGGCAGCCGGCGTGGAGAGAATGCCATTCTGTCCGATAATCAGCTTCGCCACACCATTGCCAGCAGCCAATCGAACAATCTTTTGCACGGTGGGCAGAGACAGGTAGCGGCCATCACCCCCCACCACCAGTGTCGCACCACGTGCGCCGCCCGGTATCGCAGAAAGAATGCATTGCACAAAGTTCTCCGTGTAGTGCTCCTGCTCAAACACGGTGACACGCTTACGCAGACCCGAGGTTCCAGGCTTTTGTCCTTCAAACGACTTGGTAGCGACCGTTTGGATCGACATCATGGTCAAGAGCCGACGCTGACGCAGCGCACGCGCCGGATATGCGCTCCGCCTGCCTCCCTGCAGGCCCGGCGCGTGGTCCTCCACAACTCCACATAAGAGATACGACGGCTCTATGTACCAAAGCCGGCCCAGGCCAAGCTCCAGTACTGGACTTGGCCCCACGGCTTTTGGAGTGTGTCGTCGTCGCCGCGGCGACGACGGTCTTCTGCCTGAGTGTCATCGCGTACAAACGTGTTGGACTGGCACAAAAGATGCGACTTCTTGACGGCTGTGCCGAGACGCCCTGAAGCAATGATGTGGAAGGCAGGCACAGCTTGCTCGGGCGCCGCGAGGATCGTCGCCGTATAATGGGAGTGATATCGCAATGGATCACCGGGATACACAACAAAGTCACCACCGAACCGGAGTCCTGTACTGAGAAAGTAGCCCTGCTCATGCAAATCTTCGAACACGGCGCAGCGTGCACGCTGTTCCAGCGTACGGGGATATGTCCATACACCAGCTTGCATCGCCTCTCCCAAGGTCGTATACGCATTCACCTGCGCACCTGCTGGCGCATCACTCAACATAGCCTGTGTACATGGCACATAGCCTGGGATCGACGCAGATTCACCTTGGGTATAATGGACATAGGGCATGCGCTTCAACGCGTCCTGCGCTGACACTCCGTCGTGAGACGAGGAGTCCTTCGATGCCTGTCGCGCACGGCGGCGCTCTAATGCTGCTGCCTCCTCTGTCTGCAGCTTGGCCTCAATGACCCTGCGCTGCTCATCTTGGTGCTGCAGGGTGCGCTCTTTTTGCGCCTGGATCTGCTGCTGTTCCTGCTCCAGAAACGTCTCACGCTCATCAGCCGTCGGCGGCATATAAGCACGCGTTTCATCTATTAAGACGGCCACACCTTTGCGTAGGAGATACACGACCTCTTCGGCAAGAAGACGCAGCGGCAGGCCCAAAAACACATTCTGCTGAGGAATAAGCGGCAGCGTGCCTGTGAGCAGACCGCAAATATGGTGCTCTGTACGTGCACATTCGACGTCTCATGTCAGTATACATCTACGTACCTGCCACCTCGAGCAGCAAGGGCACCCCCTGACACAGATGGATGGGGATCCGATCCGGATACCGCTCACGAAGACGCTCCATGCGTGGTGGAGGAAGGCAAGGATTATTGGCGGAAATATTGGGCTACATTGTGCAGTCGGTCAAACATGCTGGAAAGATAGGATGTCTCGTTGAAAAGCGCCTCCAAATGTCGCACAGCCTGCTCTTCGGATACCCCGAGCATGAACTTGTCCTGCACTTTGAGCACGGCCTTGTCCGGCTCTGCGCGGATATCGGGTATATTGGCCTCGACCATGAGCGAGATCAAATTGAGGATCAGGTTGGCGTTTTTGCGGAGGCAGGCAAAAGTCGTGTAGCTCAGCTTCTTGAATCGCATATAGTACACAGAAGAGGCGCCGCCCATGGCGTCGACCATTTCCTTGCACACCTTGACAGGCGGCGGAAAAGGCTTCGGATCGCGTCCTAAGATATAGCCGAAGTCGACGTGGAAAAAGTGCCCATCAGGCGCCACAAGCAGGTTGTCCAGGTGTCGATCTCCCACGCCAAGCAGGTACGTAATGACGGAGTAGCCTGCACAGCTGCGCACAAACGTGTCTAGCACCTGCGCCTGTACATGAAAAGTGGCGGCGTTCTCGTGGTCTGGGTAGTGGAAACGCAAATAGCTCAGCAGATCGCCGTATTGGGCTACTGCTGCTGCCACTGTCATGCTGGGTATAAATTGCACGAGACCGTCCTGTGGGCTTGTCGCCAGCACGTGGTATGGGGTAATGCGCACGTCGAGATTCTCATCCCGCAGCAGTCGATCCATGAGCGCAAAAAGTTGCAGCACGAGTTGATCCTGTCGAAGGTCGTCGCCGTTCTTGACTATGACCGCATAGGTGGATGACGTGCCATCCACCGCGAACTCGAGGCGCCAGGGGAAGAGGTTGCTCTTGAATACTGTGCTTTTATCCGGAATGACACCGCATATATATACATCAGGGTCAAGAGGGAGCGACAAGGGCGGTACCAACGAGCAAAGTCCCTTTCTGCGATCGGCCAATAGATCTTGCAGCTTCTCAATTTTTTTCGGGCGTGCATCCCGCGACACACGAAGCTCGGCATTGTGCGTCGTGAGCGTGTGCACAAAATGACGCTGCCGCTTAAGCATGACCAGCAGATCGCGATTGGACTCCTCGAGCGATGCCTGGAGCTGTCTGTCGACGCGCGCAAACAGCTCACGGTACCGACCATCGATTCGCTCCACCGACACGTACCAGTACAGCTTGGTACCTAGAGTGTGGCTTTGTGTGCTGCGCTCGCACAGCAAGTCGACGAGACGCGTCGAGGCCACTTGGCGCTGCTCGTCACTCGCTGCGTTCCAAGCTGTGTCCTCAAACTTGAGGGCCTGCACCAGCTGCAGCAAGTACAGCTCCAGCTGGTCATTGCTAGCGCGATGCAGTTGGCGGACGGCGTAGGCACGCACCTGAAGATGCTGAAACGACGGGCCGAGCAGCTCGAGTGTGTCTGCCAACCGTGGCTCGGCCCACATGGGCAAAAGTTCGTCCGTGGCCTGCCGCGCTTCCTCAGCATCCGTCCACACGACCGACTTGACGAATTTCGTGAGCGCCTCAGGGTACCGCGTCAGGAAAAAACGAAATGTCCATACAAGGTCCATTTCCTCGGACGTCAAGACACGTGTCGGAGGATACATCAAGATCTGGTGCAGTGTGTCTCGCACCGATGCCGTGGGCTTGCGTTCGCGATCGAGCGTCGCAGAGTGGCGGCCACGGACCAGTCGACGGTGCTTAGTCTCAATGACGTTCTCGCACAAAGCTTCAGGGTCAGATAGGGCCAACATGTGCGGCCGAATCCACGAGGCAACCGGCGCCGTAGCATTCGTCCAAGAGCCCGTATTCGTGTGTCTGGTGCGCAAATCAGGCTCTGGCTCACCGTAGACGACTGGCAGCTCGAAGTCCGGCAACTCGATGATAAGAATCAATGCGTGACTTTCGTCGACGTGCTTTGTGCGGGCCTTTTCTACCCATGATAGCGTCTGCTGATCGAGCCACTCGTCGGAGGGTATCATGCCACGCTGATGGCGCTTCCAGAGCTTGGAAATAGGTGCATCGTCATATCTGTACGGCGTGGATGATGGCGCGCGTGGGTCAGCTGGTACACCGCGCCACAACGCCAGGCATTTCGTACCGCGGCGCAGCGCAGCACGCTTTCCAAAGAGTGGCAGAACTATACCGCCCAGCGGTACGTTACCTACGTCGAGCACAGTGAGCGAAATCTGTGCATCAAGTGGCAGATCACATATGTCGTATGGGAACGTGATCCATTCGTCCCACGAACGAGGATCTGGCCCTTCGCTCAGTGACGTGTATTCCGGCGGCAGCAGCGGCATGTTGCCAGCATACAGTTCACATCGCACGCACATCGAGGCTGACGTGCCTACCTCTCCACCAAGCCGCAAGATACGCAAGGACACATTCTCGTGCACGTCGCAGGCCTTCACAAACGAGTAAACGTCAGCGTCCATGAAGTGGACAGGGCAGCGACGCCGTTCCTTTCAGCTGTCGATGCCATGCCTCCACATGCGCACGTTCAAGGGCCGAAGACAGCGGCAGCCAAGCCATTTTCTTCGTACCACATCAAGATGGACGACGTGTCCCCGCCGTGGTTCCCATGGCTCCCATGGTACGGCAGGATCGCCTTGATTTTCGCTGGATGCCTGCTTGGTATGTATTATATATCCACGTTTGCATGGCGCTCAGCGCTGCGTGATGTCAACGGAAACAAGCGCTTGCGTATGCTTCGTGAGTTGGGGCTTCCGACAGGCTCAGTGCGCTACATGTTTGTGGGCTTCTTCCATCCACATAGTCATGGAGGAGGAGGCGGTGAGCGCGTGCTATACGAGGCGATTAGACATCACCAGGTGTCCGACCCGAGTATTGTGTGCGTCGTGTACACGGGCGACATTGAACCCTTGGACCATGGCGTAACGAAGGAGGTCATGCTAGACAAAGTGAAGTCGCTCTTTGGCATAGAGTTGGATCCACGTCGCATTACGTTTGTCCCGCTACGCAACGTCCATTTAGTACGCGACAACTACTGGCCCGCATTCACCCTCGCGGGCCAGGCGTTTGGAGCGAATCGTCTGGCATACGAGGCCATCAGCAAGCTGGTGCCAGACGTGTTCATCGACACCGCAGGCCATGCATTTGCCTACCGTGCCGTCAAGTACTTTGACAAGCGCGTGCGTGTTGGAGCATACGTGCATTATCCCACGATCAGCACCGACATGCTGCAGCGCGTGCAGCAGCGCCGCTCGGGTCATACGAACCCCTCGTGGATTGCCCAGAGCATGCCCTTCACGCTGGCCAAGTATGTGTACTACCGCATCTTTGCGGCTGCGTATGGTTCGGCCCTGCGCTCGGCAGATGCTATTGTCTGCAATGGGAACTGGACGCGCAGCCACATCCAGGAACTAATTCAGTACCGTATGTGGCGTCCGTGGAACACACCGCTCCTTCCACCTGTCCAAGTTGTGTACCCGCCATGCCAGACTACTCAGCTTAGAGCGCTGCCGCTTGAGAACCGTGAAGTGCGCTCGTTACTGAGCATTGCACAGTTCCGGCCGGAAAAGGAGCACGAGATGCAATTGCGTATCGTACATGGTCTCCTGCAGAAGTATCCCAAGCTCAAGAGCGCCACAAGCTCGGCTCGTGCCTTGCGCCTTACGCTGATTGGCAGCTGTCGAAATGACGCAGACCGTGAGCGTGTGGCATCTCTCCGCATGCTCGCCAAGGAGCTCTCTATCGAGAACCACATCGAGTGGTGCATTGACGCACCTTATGAGCTGATGCTCGACAAATTGAGCTCAGCGAACATCGGCTTGAGCACGATGATCGATGAGCACTTTGGTATCTCGGTGGTGGAGTACATGGCCGCCGGTCTCTTGACACTATCCCACGCTTCAGCCGGCCCGCTCATGGACATCGCGGTGCCGGTAAATGGTTCTGAGACAGGCTTCCATGCTCATACACTGGACGAGTACGTGGACACAGCGTACCGCCTGATTATGATGCCCACACAGTCGACGCTTCGGATCCGTCAAATGGCTCGTGAGCGGGTTGCCACCATGTTCAGTGACGAGGCATTCCATCGCCGCTGGCGTGAACATCTCTGGAACGAACTCGTGCCGCCACAACTTGTCGCAGAGCGCGAGCGACGGCGTGCCGAGCGCACGGCGGCGATCGCAGCTGCACCGTCGGGCCGGGCCCAAGATAGGTAGTAGCACTAGCGTTTGGAATCATGGCTGCTTCAGCAACTATGGCAGAATACAAGGGGTTTTCATTTGGTACATTTAGATACGACCGGCCTCCTTGAGCTTGCTAATGAGCTCGTCGACATTTTCGACCTTGGCGCCTCCCTGCCGCTGCGGTGGCTCCGACACCTTGAGCGTTTCGAGGCGAGGCTCAATATCCTTCTCGAGGCCGAGGTCGGCCACCGAGTACTTGACGACCTTCTTCTTTTTGGCCTTCATAATGTTGGGCAGCGAGGCGTAGCGCGGCTCGTTGAGACGCAGGTCGGTCGTCAAGACCAAAGGCACGTGCGTCTCAACTACAGCAAGACCGCCGTCGACCTCTCGGGTCACCGTGACCTTGTCGCCCTTGTCGCCCTTGCCCTCGAGTTCGACCTTCGAGGCAAAGGTCGCCTGGGGCCACTTGAGCAGGCCTGCCAGCATCTGACCCGTTTGGCTAGCATCATCATCGATGGCCTGCTTTCCGAGAAGAACAAGACCAATCTCGTCGGAGCTGGCCTCCTTATCGACAATCGCGCGCAGGATTTTACTCACAGCCAGCGGCTCAATAGGACCAGGCACTTCCACATGGATGGCGTCATCCGCACCCATAGCCAGCGCCGTGCGCAACACATCTTGCGACTTGGCAGGACCAGCCGTCACGGCCGTAATGCGCTTAATAGCGTCCTTGTTACGCTCGCGCATACGCACGGCCTCTTCCACGGCAATCTCATCGAACGGGTTCATGGAATGCTGTACATTGGTGTCCACACCCTTGCCATCCGATGCGACACGGATTTTGACAGCATAGTCAATGCTGCGCTTCACGGGCACGAGCACACGAAGCTGGTTCACAAGCGATGCACGCATACTGAGTGGGGGCAAAGAATCAGTCCAGCTGGTAAGCTCGAGCGCACGGAGGAAGCCGGGGCTCGGCCGTGGTCACAGCGTATCCACGTGGCTCCTAATGAAGGAGGCCGTGCATGCACTTCCCATGCACGCCCCTGCACAGGCCTTCTCCCCTCCACATCTTCTGGGTCCCTATGCCCACCGCCGTTGTGGTGCGCACGCCTCCTGCGCCGACGGCCGCCGACGTACATGCATGGTTCTGCCGGCAGCATGTACTTCTGGAGCATGAGCGTGGAGAGGAGCGCGCACAAAACGCGCTCCTTCTCTCTCAGTGTGCGCCCCGTGTTCTCGCGCGCCATGGCCTGGCCCTCTTGGGACTCAGCGTATCGCGCACGTTCACGGGTGAGGGCGGCAAGATACTTGTAGAGCTGCAGAACTCGACCGCGATGCACTCAACATCTGCTCTGTCGCAACATACTTTCCGCCCAGGCGATCTGTGTGCTCTTGAGGAGCATGATGCGAAGAAGCAGGCTCAGGACATGGTGCGTGGCGTCGTATATCGCGTGAACGAGACGAGTCTCACGGTGGCTCTCGATGAGCGCAGTGGATCGCAGGAAGACAATGATGCTGGGCTCATGCCCCTTTTACGGGTGGTGAAACTCGCCAACGAGGCAACTTATGACCGCCTCTCTCAGACGCTCAAGAAGCTGGTGGAATTAGTGGGTGTGCCGCCCCTCTTTTCCCAGGAACGGCCCACTGATTTCGTGGGAACTCCACCGGAGATCGTCCGTGTGCTCTTGGGCTTGCGACCACCATCATGGAAGGCCGAGGCGCCTGCGTGGACGCCGATTCACCCGCGCCTCAACGATACCCAACGAGCGGCTATCTCGTTCGCCCTACGTGCCGAGCACCTCGCCCTCATTCATGGACCCCCTGGCACTGGAAAGACCACCGCTGTGACCGAGCTGATTGTACAGCTAGCTACACTCTATCCACAAGCACGCATCCTCGTATGCGGCGCGAGCAACCTGGCCGTCGATAATCTATTGGAACGTGTCTTGGCACCTGAGTACAAAGACGCTCTAGCGCGTATAGATGCGCATGTGACACGTATAGGGCATCCTGCTCGTGTATTACCGACGCTGACCCGCGCCACACTCGACGTACAAAGCCGGCACTCGTCCGAAGGCCAACTGGCACGCGAAGTGGCACAGGAAATCGACGATCTGATGCAGGTGCTTTCTCCGCCCCGTGGTGCTCCGCGTGCAGGAAATAAAAGTGCTCGCAAGGCGCCCCGTGTGAAGGGCGAGGAGCGGCGGCGCATGTGGGAGCAGGTACGAGAGCTGCGCAAAGAGTTCCGAAAGCGTGATCGCGCCCTCGCTTCAACGGTACTGAAGCGATCCCGTATCGTCATGTCAACATGCCATGGCGCGGGTGGGCGCCAGTTGGATGATCTAAGCTTCGACTTCTGCATCATTGACGAAGCATGCCAGGCCTTGGACATGTCGTGCTGGGTACCCGTCTTGCGACTCGCTCCTCACGGCCGGGTCTTTCTGAGCGGCGATCACTTGCAGCTGCCGCCGACCGTCATGGCTGAGCCGCCTCGCCCACCTGTAAGTCGCTCAGCGACCCTGCCGCCAAGCGCATCACTGCAAGTGACTATGTTTGATCGCATCTTGTCTATGTATGGCGAGGCCAGCAAGGCATTCCTGTCCGTGCAGTACCGTATGAACCATGAAATCATGGCTTTTCCCAATGCTCAACTGTATGATGGAAAACTGTCAGCACACGATAGCTGCGCACATATCCGACTCACGGACCTGGGCATCGAAGGCAACGACGAAAATGATGCGCACTGTGCTCCTCTTGTGCTGTACGACACGACAGGCCTTGATATGTATGAACGGGAAGACGATGCGGTTCTTTCGACACATTCGCGCATCAATGAGAACGAGGCGTCGCTGGTCATGCGACACATCGAATTGCTCGTGCAACATGGCGTTCCAACTGCATCTATCGCGGTACTTTCGCCCTATGCGGCACAGGTTCACCTCCTAAGCCAGCACATCCGCACTATGTATGACATGAGCATAGAGGTGGGCACGGTCGACGGCATGCAGGGTCGTGAGAAAGACGTGGTGATCTTGAGCCTCGTGCGCAGTAATGACGAGCAACAAGTTGGGTTTTTGCATGACAGCCGACGCCTCAATGTGGCCATGACACGAGCCAAGCGCCAGCTTGCCGTGATTGGCGACGCCGACACAGTAGGTGGCGAAAAGGCCCGGCATGACACAACGGCTTCGCGCCAGTTCCTTCGCGCATGGATCGAGCACCTTCACTCCAATGCCCTGATAGAAATAGCTGCATAATGTAGTTTCAGTATGGTACAGAGAGGAGGGGGCAAACGGTAGATGAGTAGCATCGATAGCGCGAGTCTATGTGGCGAAAAACTTGTTCGGGAGAGAAGGGCGACAGGGCGCGTTACGCGTGTACCAGCACTAAACGAGTCCGTCGTAGAGGGAGAGGGCCTGTACAATAGAGGGATCTTGCTTGGATCCCTCTTTAAATTCCTCAAAAGACAATTCGGCATTCTTATCGAGGTCCATGAGGGCAAAAATTTTGTTCACGCGCTTTTCGGGTGTATCTTCATCCTCAGGCAGCTTGACCATCTGTCCTGTCATCTTGTAGATAGCGCGCACGATAGTCAGCATCTCATTGTACGTGATCGTGCCATCGTCATTGATGTCGTACAGCTTGAACGCCCAGCGGAGTTTTTCGTCTAGACGACCACGGCCCGTCACACTTAAAGCACATATGAACTCCTTAAAGTCAATGTATCCATTTTTGTTCTCATCGAATACGTTGAAAACGTATTCAGCAAGTGGTGCTGGATCTCCAAAGGGGAAAAATTGCTTGTACATCCGAGAGAACTCAGCCTTGTCCAGCACGCCCGGCGGACAGTCGTTCATGAACCCTTTATACCATTGCTGCAGTTCCTTGCGATCGACTGCCGCGTAAGCCTCTTTTTACATACAGTATGTAATGTTTTGAAGCTCATTGAGCTGCTCCGATGTCAGCTTGGACTGCGTTTTTCCCATCGTAGTGGAATCACAACCTGTCAGTGGCGCGCCCGTGCCTAATTTTTTCTGTTTAGCTCGACCATGCCCCTGTCCTGCACTCGGCCGTAAGCCCGACTGCCGCGCGTTCGCAACTTGGGAAAAAATGGCCCGCGCCCACAGCTACGCGGCCGACAACGCGCGTGGCGCTCGCTTCAAAATGACTCGCATACGCACTCCACTTGATCGTGGCCGGCTTCCTACGGAACTTGCCATGCAACCGCATTCGTTGGCGACGTTCAAACCGCTGCTGAGCCAACTCGTGCAGAGTCTACCTGTCCCTCCCCCGCCCACCGGTCAGCTCCGTGACCCTGCAGAGCCCCTTTCTCAGGAGCAGTTAGAGGCTCTGTTGGAGCACCTCAGCGATGTCACATTTACGCAGGACCCCGCGAACAGTGCTGCGATAGGCTCAGCACTCACAGCGCTGCGCTTGTCTGGGCTCGACATGCGTCCAAGTACTCTTGCTTTCATGCGCCAAAAGTTCATCGAGCAGATCCAGCCATTTGATGTGCCTGTACTGGAAGACTCGCCCAGCACCGACTATAGAGGCTGGGTCGATATCGTAGGCACGGGCGGCGACGGCAAGGACACATTTAACGTCTCTACGACGGCCATGTTTATCGCAGGCGGCGTCAATGGGATGCATGTTGCCAAGCATGGTGGAAAAGCATCGACTTCTCCCTCTGGCTCCGGCGAGCTTCTCATGAGTCTAGGCTTACCATTACTGCAAGTGCCATCGGATGAAATGGTCAAATCACTGTTCCACTGTTCATGTACATTTCTGTTTGCTCCGATGTTTCACCGTGCCATGATGCCTCTCGCGCCAATCCGCGCGTCTCTTGGATTCCCTACGCTGTTCAACATTCTCGGCCCTCTTATCAACCCCAAATCCACGTGCCGCGGCTTGTACGGCGTGCATAGCTCTGGTCTTGGCCGCATCTATGCCGAGACGCTCTACATGTCAGGCTTGGAATACTTTTGGGTCGTATGTGGCGAGGAAGGCCTAGATGAGCTCAGCCCCGCCGGGCCGAGTTACGTATGGGAAGTTTCCACGAGAGGCAAGATTGATCACTTCACTGTCACACCTGCCGATTTTGGTCTGCCCTCGCATACACTCGAGGAGGTGCGATCAGGTACGCCATCACAGAATGCAGCAATGCTGGCATACATGTTCCTACACCCGGACAAAATTGAAGACGCACCTCTGAAGGAACCGCTTCATGTGGAATGCGACATTGCCCATGTTCAGTTGGAACCGATACCTGCTGGCACGAACCTCAAGGCCATCTATGATTACAGCGTTCTTCAAGCGGCTGCTCTCCTGTATATTGCAGGACACGGTCAAGGCGACCTAAAGGAATGCACACACATCGCCCAAGCCTCCATCCAGGACGGCCGAGCGCTCGCGGCATGGCGCCGACTCCATGAGTTTATGCACAGCGTCAAGTCGTTGTGATCTACTCCTGACAATGTTCCTTTTCACCGTTCAGCTACATCATCCACTTATGGAATCTCTATCGAATTACATCTCGCGCAAAAAGCCCTGGTTCTGCTTCATGCGGTACTTATAAGGCATACCCGCGCGAAGTCGATCCGCATCATTGCGTGGCTTGGCAAAGCCATTCATGCCCATACCGAATCGCGGGCGGCCATTGGCCTCGCGACGAGCACGGTCCAAACGGATCTTGCGGCCCAGTTCCGTCTCGCCGTCAATGTGATCGGCAGGAGCACGTGCGGCACTATCTCCCACGGCAAACACAGGTGGTGCATCTTCGTTACCCAGGTCACCCTTGGGCATAATCACATTGTCTTTGGTGGCCTCGACCTTCTTGATGCCATCGGGCGTCTTGAATATGTGCTGGGCTGAGAGCAGATCACGGCCAGCCGCGCCCAGCTCGCTCATAGCCTCGTAGTCCTTCGCATTCTCCATCATTTCTGGCGAAAATTGCTTCTCATACGCACTGTCATACGTCTCGCCTTTGGCCGCTGCCGCTTGTTTGCGGCGCATGTCTTCCTCAATGGATGGCATGCCCTCGGCCAAGCGCTCGCGCTCCTCCTCTTCGCGCTCAATGGCAGCATGGTGATCAAAGTGCTCCAAATCTTCTTTGTGCTTGTATGCCTCTGCCGTTTGGTCCTCAGGACGGTTATGGTATAAGCTCTCGTGATGGACAAAGTACTCGGACTCTTCATCATAGTGGTGGCCCAGCGCATGCGCTCCAAACTCGGGGAACTGCGGCAGACCTGCCTTTCCACCGCGCAAAAACTCAGCGCGAGTGATAACGCCGTCCTTGTTAAAGTCCAGACGGCGAAGCACTTCGCGCACTATTGTATCAGCTTTGCCATCATGCACTTCTGCATTAGGCGAGTGCTTGCGTGAGAGCGAGTGATGCACACCGTAAATCGCCTCGATCTCGGGTCTCTCGAGAATGCCATTGCGGTCAAGATCGTGCAGTGCGAAGAAACTTGCCAGATCGAAGGCTCCGATGTGATGCTCAGACGCCATATGCTCCTGCATGTAGTTGCCAGGGTCCTTGTCAGTGTACACTGGGCCCTTCGGAGCCGTACGTTTCCCCGTGCGCACTGCAAATGATGCACTCACAAGCGCGAGTAACAAAGTGACTTCAAAGAGATGACGCATGACGTTAAAAGTGCTACTAAGCCAACAGCCTCGGGCTCAAAAAGCTGGTGGCGGCGCTAGTGGTACCCAGGTCGGTTGGCGTAGGTGGACATGACTCTACATTATGTAATAACCGGAAGAAGTGACACCATTCAAGATGGCCATGCACAAAGTGTGAATATTTAACATGCTATGATGCGATGGTCGTGTCTAGGAAGCCGTAGAGTGGCGAGCTAATGCTTTTCGAGCGCCTGTAACGTAACCAAGTTGGCATAAATACCATTTTGTTGCAATAATGTCTGGTGGTTGCCTGCCTCGGAAATCACACCTTGATGGAACGCAAAGATGCAGTCGGCATGTGCGATCGTAGCTAAACGATGCGCAATGGCTATTGTGGTACGACCGGTAGCAGCAGCGTCCAAAGCTTTCTGCACAATTTTTTCAGAATCAGAGTCAAGGGCGCTTGTAGCTTCATCCAGCAACAAGATCTTGGGATTCCGAATAAGTGCGCGTGCAATAGCCAAGCGTTGTTTTTGACCACCACTAAGCTGAGTACCTTTACTGCCGACCTGCGTGCGGAATCCTTCGGGCAGCCCTTCAATAAAGTCAAGAATGTTGGCAGAACGTGCTGCCTCTTTCAGCTGCGTTTCCGTCACATCATCTGGGTTTTCAAGAGCACCTAAGCGTAGATTGAATTCAATCGTGCCGTCGTACAATGTTGGCTCCTGGGAAACCAGCGCAATGTGTTTACGAAGCGACGCTAGATTTAGCGTGCGAATATCGTGTCCATCCAGCAAAATGCGACCAGAGCTCACGTCGTAGAATCGTTCCATGAGCTGGATTGTTGTTGACTTACCGCAACCACTGCTGCCGACGAGCGCACAGTAAGAACCAGGCGGAATGTCCATGTTGATGCCACGCAGTACCGGGGCTCCTGGACGTGTTGGGTACTCAAATCCAACGTTTTCAAATTGCACATGTCCCTGACATTCGTGCAATACAGTGCCCTCGTTTGACTGAATGTCAATTTGCGGCTTTTGATCGAGTAATGCAAACATGCTGGTACCTGCGTTCGAGGCATTGGAAATGTCAGGCACGAAATTAAACACGTTGCCTGCCTGAATACTGCCGAAAACAATCGCAGTAAAGATGGTAAAAAATTGACTTGATGTATACTCCATGCGCATAACAAGGCGGTAACCGTACCAAAATCCTAAGGCAATCACAAAGTAGGCTGTCGATTGCGAGAAAGCGTAGAAAATATTTCCCCAGAGTGCAGCACGTTTGGCCACCTTGGATGCCTCTTTGAGTGCTGCATCGTAGCGCTTCAAGCAATCTTCCTCCCGGGTCAAAGCGGCGACGGTGCGAATCGCAGATGCAGACTCACAGGCCATGTGTGAAGTAGCTAAATGGACCTGACGTACCTTAACGTCTTTTTGTACAACGAGCTTGAGTCGCACAAAGCCGGCAGACAAAGTGAATGGGACACAGGCCATGACGACCAGCGCAAGTTTCCAGCCGTAAATGAGAGATATAATCGAACCGATGATAAGAGTAGAAAGCGACTGGGCAATGGCCCCCATGGACACACCAACAAAACTGTTGACTTTCAGCGTGTTCTCAGCCAGAGACGAAGTCAGTGTGCCGCTACTGTGACCATCTTCATCAAAGTAAGCAACGTCCGCTCGCATGTATGCCCTGAACATGAGTGCTCGAAGACGCTGCATCAGAGCTGCGGAACCCTGCTGAATGAGCGCATTCTGGAAGACAGTGGCAACGGTCGAAAGAATAGCGATCACAAAAAAGTACAGGGCATGATGATTTGCCGTGTGGCGCATTTGGTCACGAATAGGCTCAGGGCATGGGTCACCCTCGTCGTTCTGACACTGGCCATAATTATTGAGAGCCAAACCAAATAAGATGGAGAAGCATGGGTAGGCCGCGCCTGTAGCACAGGCGCACAAGAGTCCAGGCAGGAAGTAGGGCGTAATTAGGTCTCGTCCAACGTAGCTTAGACGGCGCAAGAGACCCGGCAAACTTATCGGTTTAGTCGGCTTGGCTTGGTCATATTGACCTATCTTGAGACCTTGCATTTTCATCACATCGTCCAAGGTAGAATCGGTAGATTTCATGCTCATTTTGCTTGGCATGCGGGCCAGTGTGTCGTTCTCCACGGCTGAGGTATTCGTGGCAGCCACTGGCACGCTCAACAGAGCCTGCGCATTATTGTTATGAATGTCTTGGGTTGCCACAAGACCTGCATAGATACCCTTGGGATTCTCAAGGAGCGCATCGTGACGGCCCTGTTCCATAATCGCACCACCTTTCATCACCACAATATTGTTCGCATTCTTAATGGTACTGAGGCGGTGTGCGATCGTGATAGTGGTACGACCGTGCGACGCGCGATCCAGTGCATCTTGGACAATGCCCTCACTTGCAGTATCAAGGGCACTGGTTGCCTCATCCAAGAGCAGGATGCGAGGATTTTTTACCACCGCACGAGCGATAGAGATGCGTTGCTTTTGCCCACCACTCAAAAGAGCAGCTCGTTCACCGACTTGCGTCTGATAGCCTTGAGGAAGCTGCGTGATAAAAGCGTGTGCATTCGCCAAATGGGCCGCGTGCACAATCAACTTGTCCTTCTCCTCCTCGGAATAATTATCATACTCGGTATGCAACAAGCCAAAAGCAATGTTTTCCCACACGGATGTGGAAAAAAGGGTCGGTTCTTGAGACACAAGGCCAATTTGCGAACGCAACCATCGGATATTTAGTTCACGGATTGGCACGCCGTCTAACAGGATGTCACCCTCCAAGGGATCGTAAAAACGTTCGACGAGCGAGATGATGGTGCTTTTGCCAGAGCCAGACTGACCCACGAGTGCCGTCACTTGACCGTGTGGAAACTCGAGGTTGAAGTCCTTTAAAATGCGAACGTCGGGTCGAGAAGGGTACGCAAACGTCACGTTCTGCGCAGACAAATGACCTAGGCATGTAGCTGGCCGAAGTCCCTCGGAGCTGAATGAGTCGATTTTGGAAGGCCTGTCGATCGTTTCAAAGACTTTACCACCTGCTGCTTGCGCGAAACTCATGGACTGCAAGTTGGGTGCAAGCATAGCCATGCTGAAAGCTCCGATAAGTACGGAGAAGATGACATTCATGACGATGCCGCCTTGTACCTCGCCATTTGCGACAAGTTTAGAGCCAAAATAGAACGCCAAGGCATAGGCACAGTAAATGCAAAAAAAGAAAGCACCAATACCCATGCCTGAGGCAACAGCTCGTCGCCTACTTGCTGTGAAAGCCGTGGCATTTCGAGATTCGTACAGCTTGGCTAGGTGCGCATTCATGCCAAAAGCCTTGACGGTGCGAACCGTCGAAATGCCTTCCTCTGCAATCGAGGCTGCTTTGGCCACATGCTCCAGTTCGACTTGTTGGTACGACGAGACAAATTTGTTCATCACAATGGCTGAGCCGACAATGCAAGGTAAGATGCAGGTCATCACGAGAGCCAATTTCCAGTTTCGAACGTACGCAATAATAAAGCCCGTAATAAACGTTGAAATGAAGGCGACATTGAGCGGAAGTTTGTCACTGATACCATCTTGGATCAACTGAATGTCACTTTGAATGCGTGTCGTTATTTCACCGGCTCCCAGTGAATCAAAGTAGGCGATGTCTTGCCGCAAAATAGCTCGAAGGTACTCCTTCCTGATCCGCTGTGTGATCACCTCGCCTGTATATACAAAAATGGCCATGTAGACGTAAATAACGACAAAGGACGCAATGCCGATAATGACTAGGTATATAGCATCGTCGTTCACCATATGAGCCGCGGCGAGGAAGTAGTCGATTTTTTGTTGATCCGTTAGGCTAGGATTACTCGATGCAAGAAACTTGTTGGCCAGGTTACCAAACAAGATCGTCATGAGCGGTTGAGCCGTTCCGGATGCAGCACCGCATATGATACCAATCAAGTTCAAGAAGCGTTCTAACGGTGTTGCATATCGGAACAATGCATTAAATTTGACAGGCTTGGTCCCTGTGGGAGAAGGTGAGACAGTTGGTGAGGGCTTGCGAGCTTTGTCCGCCTTGCCCCATCTCCGTCGGCTGTGCTTGGTATTTTGTTGGTGACTTTCCTGTGCCAGACTAGATCCCTTCTTAGAGCTGGCGTGACGGTATATGACATGTTCCTTGCTGGAGGTATCTGGTCCCTGACTGTGTCGAATTTGACGTGTTTGCGATGTGAAATCATCCGACTCCCATGGCTTGCCCGGCGAATCAAATATATTGGGGTGTCCGAAGGTTCCATGCCAGGCATTGGCAGGTTGTAGGGAGCCCGGTTGGGGTGAAAATGTGGGACTCGAGGCCCACAACGGATGCGCAAACTTGGGTGTCTCTGGCGCGATCGTATCGTCGTGATATTCGTCCCATTTATTTCCCGAGATCATATGGTTCGGGGGCCGGTCGTATGGCAAGTCGTCCCAAGACGGCACTGGCATGAGCAGAGGGGGCGATCGTGCGGCAATGTCAGCTGGCGACAAGAGTCCGATTTCGTCATTGCTCGCATGTCGAAATGAGTCAAATGTGTCCGACATGACATTAGGCGACAAATAGTCCATATTACGATACCATGCCGGTGTTGCCTGCACGTTCGCCAGTCCATGACCCAGCTCGGAGTCCGGCGGCGACACCGACCTACCGTCATGATAGTATGACAATGTGTCTGAATCACCATTGTCCGCCGAGCTAGCCTTTCCCCATACTATTTTGGGAGAGTTCGATTCCGAACCCATGGCTAGCGTGCGTCGCAATCAATCTTGGGTGGATCGTATCTACGGAAAACGTCACAATCTTACCTGCACGACGGAGCACCCACAGGCAAGAAATTTTGATTGGTCGGATGCGTGGAGGTCTGGGGTGCCTGTGCCAACTGTCTTTGTGCTTCGGACAGGGCATGCAGATTCATGAGCAGAGGCGATGTGTCATCGCCGGTCTCCATGCCTTCCGTGAAGACGTCTGCATTCCATGTATCACGGGCGAGAGAAAGAAGGTCGAGGGGGACAATGCTTGGGAGGACGATGACGTGGATTGGCGGCGTCATTTGTGAGGGATCCTCACGGGCAGCCATACGCTCGGCACGGGACAGCGCTGCCTCGATCGCATCTTTATCGCCTCGCGCATAAGCACCGATGATCACATACATTTCCAAGTATGCATCAACCAGGGACACTGTGGTTGTCTTGATATCAGCCAAGTGAAACCTGCTAGGCACTTCCACAGACGCGGGCGAGTACAGCTGAGCTGACCGCAAGGCCACGGGCAGACTCGGTCTACGGCGATGGTGCCATCCGTCCGCAAACTCTTTGTCCTTGAATAAAGACAAAAGTTCGCTTGTGTCGACCAGCTTGTACGTTGGACCAAGTGAGCGAGACCATTCTTCGGCGTGCCGCCGCTGTGCGTCATCACTGCCTATGCCGTGCCAAATCCATATACCCTGTGGGTTTAGTGCAACCGCCGTATAAGCGGAACAAAGAGACCGAGCCTCAAAGGCCACTTCGTCAATGCAAAGCGCATCTTGGTCCAGGCGAACAAGAAACAGGCGCTGGGGAGTACTTGTGCTGTGCATAGTGACCAATATCTTGCCAATGGCATTGAAAAAGTCTGTCGATTCACGGCCCTGATACTCCATGCGCGCGTGCTGCGAACGCATTTCGTCGGTCAGTTGGCCTTTCCATGTCGCTGGGGCAGCGCGACCAAGCCACACGAAAGGAGACGGCCCATTCACCCACAGCACGTCAGTGTCGTGCAGCACGAGGGGTCGAGGCACCGCATCCCAAGATCCATGAGCCAGTCGCAAGAAGCTAGTGGGTGTGCAAGGAGCTGTAATAGTGTGCTCGCCCGACAAAACCTTGGCAGCAGCCTCGACGATAAGTTCATGCTCGACGCTGTGCATGCGCGTTTCGAGGGCATCGAGGGACTCGCCCTTGTAGATCGGCACGCGACGAACAAGGATAGGCGCACCGCGGTCCACTTCAGCCACTACTTCGTGGACCATGACGCCTGTATGTTCAATCTCACCAGCCTGAAAGGCTTCATAAGCACGCTCAATGGCATTCGCACCGTCGAAAGCGCCAGGCAGGGCTGGGTGCAGGTTTATAATAGGCACGGGTTCATGGGGACGCTTCGCAAAGGCAGGAGGTGCAGCGAGTGATGTGGCATGTCCCATAGCACTCAGGAACGTTTCGGAAACAATATGCATGAACCCGGCGAGGACCACCAGGTCTGGAACGTGACCCTCGTCCCCCAGCACACGGTCGGCCAGTACAAGATCATAGTCGTCGCGCGTCTTTCCCGGGTTGCGAGTTTGGTATGTCTTTAGGCTGTGTACACTTGTGGGGATAGGTGGGTCGACATTTTTAGCACGCTGTAGACCATAGGCTTTCATGCGATTTGAAATGACGCGAACAATCTGTGCGTTTGGGATGGCTGGCGCATCCCCACATGTGGCATCAAGGATCGCCTGAAAATTACTGCCTGATCCAGAGATAAGCACAACGATTTGCTTCCCAGAAGTGCTGCGCTTAGGGAACGTCGTTTCCATTGAGGCGTCCGACTGCACGGCCCGAGCTTTGTCCTTGGCCTCGGCTACTTCAGGGAACATGGCGCGCTCGCGCTGCTCCATAAAGCTGGCCATCGATCCGGGCTGGGCCAAACCAGGGAGTTCCTTGTACGGAACTGCATCGGACTCGTGATACGATGACGTGCGGCCATCACCCGTAAGCTTGCCCAGTCGCGGCGCCTTGGCCTTGCCGCCAATAAACGAACTTAGAGACTGTGGCTCGCCTGACCCATCAACGGCCGCATGTCCTGTTGGTCCATTTTGGCCACCATATCGAGCGAGTAAAGCCTCGGCGCGCGAACGCATTGATGCGAGATTCGTGTCCGATTCGCTCATGGCCCGCGGTTGCCAATCAGACAGGTACTAGGCATCGAACGATGCCTCGTCTCCTGTCGTGTCACGTGTAGAGAAGTGCGTGGTCTATGAGATACATACAAAAACAATCGGTGCGCTTGCCTCGTCTTTAGAGCAAGCAAGCCACCTCTGACTGGATGGCGGCGCTTCGTGCCGCCGTCTGCGAAAGCCATTCTACGGCTTTGTCCGCGAGTTTCTCCTGAGCTTCAGCCTTACTGACATTGGCACGGTGCTGGCTGATGGCGACGCGGAACTTCTCTTGAATATCCCAGCTGGCCAAGCGCAATACTTTGCGAACTTCACGCATTGTGCGCATACTGTGCATCGTCGCAAACAAATTCGACGAGTTGCGGAGGAGCATGGGACTATTGCCGGGCAACTGCACAACACCATGGCCTCCCTTGAGCTCGCGCTGAAGATTCCGACCGACGTTGCGTGGCACGGCGTTGGGCAAATCGGTTACGATCCAGGCCACAGCTCCAGCACCCAGCAGCAGCAAGACAGGCGCTGCCCATCTGCGCACGACGCGACTGCCGAGAATATCCGTGAAACGCACAAACGCCTCGGCGATCGTCTTGGCATTCAGTGCATGGCCACCAAGCAGACTCAGGGCACCCAGACCCACTGTGAAGCTGGGCGTCGTAAGTGCCTTATCATTCGAATCATCCGGAGACGACTTAGGAGAAAAGCGGCCCATCACAAATGAAAAGTGGTGAGGCACATCAAACAAATCTGTCAGGCGCACATTCACAATATCGAGGCTGACACCAAGTCCGGCAAATACGGTGCCTTCGTGCTTATGAGAAAACATGGCTTCAGGCATGAAAATACGCTTGGGCACATCGATATCCTTGGGCAGGAACTGTTCACCCGCGTGACCAATTTTTTCCACGGCTTGGGTCGTGGAATTGCGCGCCATCGACTCACAATCCCGCACAACCGCATGTAGACTAGAAACAAGCGCCTCGCGAACATCTTGAGCATATTGCCACAAGTTCAGGAGACCTGGATAAGCTGGCAGCTTCACCGAAGAATGCGCCGACTCACCGTTACCAACAGTTTCGAGCGCTTTGGTAAGAACCTCTTCAGATGACTGTGTGATCGACGACACAACACGGTCTTCTTCACCCTCGACCATGCGTTGAGCCTTGAGTGCGTTTGCCTCGCAGGCGGCTAACGCTGGACGGCTCTTACTTAGTTCACGGCGTGCCGACACGAGGTCGTCCTGCGCAGCATTTTGGTTCAGACGAACCAGGAAGAGAACGTCACTGAGCAGGCGCTCCATATAGGTCTTGGCAGGCAAAAGCTTGGACTTCGCACGTCGGCGAAGTACAAACTGACGCAAGTTGTTTTCCATAGCAGAGAAGTGTTCAACATATTCGTTCATGCTTTCTGTGTTTGCTGCATCGCACACCGTACGTGAATCGACGAAGTGGACCAGTTCATCCGCCTCTTCAAATGTCCGCGGGCTCAGCTCGCGAATTTGCTCAAGAACGCGGCGATGACACTTTTCCTTGTTACGAATTTGGTCATACTTGTTTACCACGACAAAAACGTATGCTTTGTCGTTGCTGGCATTTTGCAGGAACTCGCGAGCGCTCAGCGTAAAGTGGTTTTCGGCACTCACCACAAACACAATCACGTCGATCTCTTCCTCACGAGCAAATAAGGCCGTGGTCTTGACACTATCCTGATTCAAACCAGGAGCATCAATGAGGGCAATATCGACAGCACCGTTATGAAGTAGACTCTCATGCGTGGTATGAGAGTCCACGCAGAAACACTTAAGAACAGAGATCATCTCATCTTGCTTTTCTTCTTGTTCGACAAAAATGCCTTCGAGATCACTTAGATCGCGACGAGTGAACGTCGATGAGTCCTTTGGGTCGTATGAGGCCAAATCGTAGATAACGTGCACTTCTTCGCGGCCATCATTTTCCTGATTTGCATCACGAATCTCACAAAACATTGAGGTGCACGGTTGCTGGTCTGTTGGCACTAGCTCACGACGCATCAATGCGTTGATAAACGTAGATTTTCCTGCGTTCAAGTCACCAGTGACCAGCACTTTGGACTGCGTGTCAATAATACGCATGCGCAAATTCTGTAAGTGGTGATCTGAGCGACTCATGCGCTCATCGAGAAGGCGGCCAACCGACGACTTTTCCATCGAATTGACCAAGGTGCTCGCATTTTGGGTGGCACCCAGTTTTAGGTCGACACGAAGGACAGAAAGCGGCAGTTTGGCTTCTTCTTGACCGTCTTGTTGTTCAGGATAGCGAAGAATCCATTGGTCTTTGTTAAATGCGCGCAACTGTTGCAGCACTTCACCTGTGGCGTTGATTGACGCGACCAATTTGTCTCGACCATAAACAAACTTTTCTTCACTCAAATCAGCTGATGCAGCTGAGAGCTGCTCCGGCCTAGTTTCCTTGAACGAAACTTCTGATGCCGAGGGCTTAGGATCCATCGCCGGCTCTACCTGAATCGACGACATGGCTGAAAATCCGTCCGCCGCAGAGCTGCGATAAAAGCCAACGTTGTTCGCGAAATCGTACTATGGCACGGTGGCGAAAAATAAATAATTTCTACAATGCCGGCACAGTCCGGTCGGGTTAGTTTAGTCATCTATCGGTCAGGTCAACCCCAGCTGTGGCACGGGGCACATTCATTTTGGGACATCGCTGCGATGCTTGGCGGCCTGTTGAGTACGGTGCACCGCACAGTGCTACCGCCTACATTCAGGTTCAAGCTGGAATGTGATGACTTGAATAAGAATCCGCTAGTATCTCTCATTCGTGAGCATTGTCCATCTATTTCTGGTGCCAGGACAGCCAAACAGACTCGCTGGCTTCCGTCGGGACACTTGCAGACTTTGTACACGAGTGCAAGCAATGCTATGCAGGTGGAAGATGTGGACTTTAAGCGCAAAGTTTTCTTGGCACCCGATGGTGGCACCATATCAATGGATATTGCTCCGATTAGCATGTCGAAACCATCGGAGTCAGACACGACGCCTACCGTGGTTATTCTCCATGGACTCTCCGGTGGATCATCGGAGACGTATGTGATGAATGCAGTTGTTCAGCTTACAAAGAGTCGCGAGGAGGGGGGCGAGGGTGTCCGATGCGTGGTGGTCAACTTTCGTGGATGTGCCAAAACCATGCTGACATCGGCGCAACTGTACTCGGCATGCAAAGTGACAGATCTAGAGTCAGCTTTGCTCCTACTTTCGCACATGTTCCCTCGATCCCCTATGCTCGGTCTCGGATACTCTTTGGGTGGTGCTGTTCTCGCTAGATACATGGGAATATCTGGCAAGGACACGCCATTTATCGGTGCTATTACAGTCGGCGCGCCATACTCCCTGGACAAGACGAACACCACATTAGAGTCCTCTTATCTGACGTTAGCTTATGCACATGTCTTAGGTGTGAGTCTGCGCGGTCTGCTTCAACAGCATGTGGATACTTTGGTGCTCTCACCTGCTCTATGGGAACCTATTGAGCTAATTTTACGTACCAAGATGGACCCAGATGAGAGCAAGCCAGTGGCTAAGCCTACATTTACGTCGCCTCAATATTGTACTGTTCGATACGTGGATCATACTATGACGCGCTTGATTGGTGGCTATCCCACACCTTATGGCGAATTTCCGTTTGCCTCAGCCATGGACTATTACAAGCGCAGTAGCCCCGTTGTTACTTTGGCCAATGTTTCGAGGCCATTGTTGGCATTGTCCGCGGACGATGATCCCATCGTTCCTTGGAGCACATTGGATGATTTAATGGACTGCATCAAGACTAACCCAAATGTCGTGCTAGCGCACACTCAAAGCGGTGGACATTTGGGCTGGTTTGCCGGTCCATTGGCACAACGCTGGATTAAACATCCTATTGCTGAGTTTGTTCACGCCTTAGTTGATGCCTATGGTGCTAAGCCAGAGGAAAGTGTGTCGACCGGTCTAGGATCAGGTGGCCCGCAAGTCAGTCCATGGAAGACACGCTCCATTGATAAGCGGTCGGTCCAGGTAGAGGTATTGGCTAAGGCACATCTACCATCCGTGTCAGGCGTTCGCACGGATAATGAGCAGGACGTGGCATGGCTTCGTACACAAATTCTGCCCCACATCCCCCTAGTTCATCCTAAGGATTCGCCGGTCAGGACACACGAAATCCCAACAGGTCGAATGCTGTCGCTTACTCTTGTACGTATACTCTGCTTACACCACAGTACTGTGATGCTCTACGCCCTGAAGTCGGTTTTATCGAGCTGCCAGAAGACGTGCATGCCAGTACGTAATTCTCGCTAACATCCAGGTGGCAATGGCTATTTCGTGCACGCACAGCAGCTGGTACAATCATTGCCGGCGAGGAGTGATACGTAGTACCTGTATCATAACACACGAGAAATCGCGCACCATGGAACAAAGAGTTCATCTCTGGTTATCACCTACGTACATCACGAACAGAGGTGCATACTGTACAGTGACGTCTTTTGATGGCATGCCAAGCTAGACATGATTTAAATAAAGCCAATGCGGTTGGACACATCAAGAGCGTCCTGGTCAGGAGTGAGGCGGATGAAGGCCTTCTTCTTACCGTCAGGGCGGATGAGCGTGTTCACGCGAGCAGCCTTGACATCGTACGCCTTCTCGAGGGCAGCCTTAATCTGACGCTTGTTCGTGTTACGGTCAACAATGAAAACAAGCGTGTTCACATCCTCGATCTTCTTCATGGCGCTCTCCGTCGTCAGAGGGTACAGGAGCGTCTTGCAGGCATCCGAGCGCGGCAGGTGAGGAGCGCTCTTACGAGGGTATTTCGGGTTGCGCGCCAAGCGGAGCGTCTTGGGGCGGTAGAACGACGGCGACGTGCGGACCTTGCGCACACGCGTCTGACCAGAGCTACCCTTCTGGACGACCTTCTTGGCGACGTGCGCCTTCCGCGTAGCCAGGTTCTTCTTGTCTGGTTTGGTGTTAGTATCCTTTCTCACTGAATAATGATCCTTCACGAGCCCCGCACATCAATGTGATGCGTACGGCGCCCGTGCCGATGTAGTAACATACCTTGGACCTGCGACATAATAATGGACGGCGTTTGTGTGGTGAACAAACGGCCTCCGGTGCTCGTATTGGAGGTCGCTTGGTACAACTTGAAAAGACACGTGATTGCTATGTGTCATGTGATGCATGTAGTTTTGCTATGTCATCCACCAAGGGTCCGTGCGGTGTAGTAGTGGAGATTGGAGACTGGCCTAGGTTGGGCCGCATGCAAAAATATGCACGTCATGACCACATGCGACGGCCAACGTGAGCGGCCGTTCAGATGCGCGGCTCCATGCGAGCGATTGGACATGCTGGGGAAATTGATCATGATCGCCAGGTGGTGAGAGTATGCACACGGGATCAGTGTGATCCAAGGACCAGATCCGCACGCGCTGATCACTACCTGAACAGGCAAGCATGTGGTGGATGGGGTCCACATCAAAGCCCTGGAGTAAGTAGCGGGATACGTACAAGACCTTGCATAAATTGATTAACGTGGCCCTTGAAGAAGCGAAGAGGTGCATCGCGCATGCGCGCTATATCGCCCATCACTAGGTCGCCGTTGGTATATGCTGCCACGAATAGGGTATCATGAATGCATTGGATATGACACAAGGCACCTTTCGATACAAACGAGAACGTCGTTCCTGGCAGCCACGTATAATCCGGTCCCGAACGAATAGTATGTATGCTTCCTGAGCGTAATCCGCATAATACATCTGCGCACGCGGATGCGCCTGAAGATCGGATTGACACACACATCACGTCGCTTGGGTATTCCTTGGTGTACATGTGCCAATCTGCTTGATTTTCTGCCATAATGCGTACCTGTACTAAATGTACATGTCGACCAGCGCCTATAGCGATAAGCACTCGAGACGCATCTAGATCGACGGCATCGATACATCGAAGATCCCCTTGAGGCTTTCTGGAAGGGTCTCGGAAAGATACCTGGACCCGATATGGGCTGTCGCATGTAGAAGTGAGGGAGAGAGCCCATCTCTTATGCATGGATACCTCTACAAGTAGTTGTGATGCGCTCGCGCAGGTATACCAAGTTTGGGATGCCGAGGAAAGCAATACGAGATGTTCGTAGTCATTATCTTGTGGCAAAATCTGTGATCGAGAAAAATAGGGACCAGTTGACAGACAGGATGGCTCATCTTGAAGACTTGTGCCTAGAATGCAAAAGACGCGCCCATCGCAGGTAGCCAAGGCATACGAGTAAAATTGTGTGCTGCTGTTACAAGGAATAAGTTCGATCGGAGCTGTATGATTTAGCACCCATGCCTGTGTCGAGTATGTGCGTGATAATTTCATGTGCTGAACAGCGCGCGTCATGAGGTACTGACAGTATTTGGAGGTGGATGCGTACCGAACATGCCCTGTCACATGTCCCAGCGGCGCGCGTCTTGGCGTCTCAATGCGTGGCTCGGGTGGGGGAGATGGAAACCGCGTCTGGTTGGAATGACGTGCTTTTTGCTGCTTGAAAAAGCGCTGCTTCCTCTTTGTTAGCTACGTCAACGTACTCTGGATCCCAGACGAAACCGGGCAGGTCAAAGGGTGGCGGCTGGCTCATCAACAATCGGTGGAGGAAATGTGGGCGTATTTTTGCCATAGGCGTATCATCTCTGAGAAATAGCAATGTGCATCCTGTCAACTCATCATCTATAGAACTTATTTCGATCATTATTGTACCGCCAAGACGACCATCGCGCATCCAGCACCATAATTATATAGTACAAAAGAATCAAGTCGTTGCAGGGGGCGCCGCTGCATTCGTGGCCGTTGTTCCAGTTGCATTGGTGGCGCGAGCTCCTGCGGGTGCAAGAATGCGGCGCCGCGCGTTCACAAACCAATTAGAGATCTGGCAAATGTCCAGGCCTGTATAATCGCAAAATGCGCGCTTTTCATCTTCTGTGGGGTAGGGATGATCCGCATGCTCTAGAAGCCATGCCTTAAGCGTATCGGTGATGTGTTTGGGCAACTTACCGCCGCGCTTGGGTGGCGCCTGCGCCGGGGTACTCCTTGTGTTGGTCATCTTTTCGAACTCTTGCTTCTCTAGCATATCTGAACTTGATGCATCGTCTTCAGACCAGTGGGAATGAGGCATAGTAACCATAGCATACGATGTTGGATACTCATCTTCGTCCTTCGAAGGATGTTGGTACAGTCTTTGCGGAGAGCCATAAGAGCCATGAAACTTTTCGTGCGATCGTGACAAATTGGGAACAGGTCGATACCTAGGGCTTGGATATACATATCCAGTTGGCTTACCATTATTGTGGTAGTATTCATCCTCCAAGTAGTGGTCCAAGACCTTGGGGCTGTGGGCCCCTGCCGTGTGTGAAGCAGACACACGACCAGGTACATGTGGATAGCGCATATCTGGGTAATAGTGTCGCATATTCATAAAACCATATTCTGTGGGGCTTATAGCGCATTCCCGGTTTTCCATGCGTGTTGAATGCATAGTTGGACTTTGAAGAGACTCGTATTTATCTCTTGCATCCATGTGAGGTAATCTTGACCTGCTTGCGTCCCACGCCTTACGCTCGGCATGAGATGCGTAAGGATGCACGCGCCGAGATGTCAAGTCTTGAAAAGTGGGCAACGTTTGCGAACGAATCGGTTTGGACCTGAAACGAGCACAGTGGTCACGAGCAAATGATCCTGGACTATCCAAAAGACTCCGATGCAAGTGGCTCGTCGAAGCACGCGGTGTGGACGATATAGGCGAGGCGTAGTCTTTATAGTGGTAAAAGTGATTAAAATAATCACGAGGCGTCACAGTGTGAACAGTGTTGGCTCGGAAGAGGGGCATGCGAGATGAGCTCATACTTGGGCGTGGAGAGGGACAAGTCATACCGATGGGGGGTAGGTGATATGGAGGGGCCGAGCCGGACGGCGCAGACGTGGCGGGGTGTCTAGTGGAAATCTCTTGATGTACATCATTAGACGAGCCATGGTGCGGAGTTACTGACGACCTTTCTGCGTCCATCCTAACAGCCCCATTTCTTCTATCCTGCTGGCTAGTCCATTGCATGATTCTAATACGCCCCTCTCAAGGAACGCAGGCAGCAGAACGCAAGTGACGGAATGGACGCAGAAGGCGAGATTAAACCGAAATTCAGGAAAAAATCCAATAAACCGTCACTGACAAGTAAAAAAACTGCTCAGCTTGCTGCGACAGGCAGAAACGATCTGATGAAAAGTCTGGAGAGGTCTGATGTCCCCCTATCTGTTTGCATACATTTACATTTTCTGCTACATACGGGCCATTGGTAACCAAATACACGCACACCAGTACTTTTGCCATGAACTAAAACCAATCACATGGATTACTCACAAATCCAAAGGAGGCAATTTATGGTCTCGTCTGTCACCATTTAGTTTGCGACTGAAACTTATCTGGCGCATGAGCCAATAATGCACGTTGTTGATGGATGTGATTCTGCATGATGAATAAAAGTGACCCTGGCTTTGAAGGTCTCCTATGTAAACAGTGCTAATTATTTCTGATTTGCGCCGAGGAATTGTGGGACAAAATAAAGTCGTAGGCGATAGATAAATTCACAATATTCCTCCACGTACCTGGGGAAGCCTTTAGGCTGGACAATCAATCCTTTCACGCCTATATGTGACGGCAAAATTCCCCCTGGGTAAGCATGCCCTTACGAGACCTTGACTCTGATACGAAATCACACTTTTAAATAGCTCCATTGTATACCCATGAATCAGTTTTTCCGTGTTTTTGATGCACCACGGGTCACACGCTTATTCAATGTAGCATCTTCGCGGTCGTTTGTGATCGACTCTTTGGTCGCACGAGTGCGTATAGTAGTACCGGCTCTGGCTACCGGTAAAGAAGATGCCATGCCAGATCGGCGTAGTCGCGTGTCTGGAGGCACCGCACATGTAGTTTGTGCCGCCTGCTGCTCACTTGCCGTTCTGGTAGTTGATGTAGATAATGAACCGATACGCGACATTTTTACGGCATTACGCGGTGGAAGTTGCCGACGAACGGGGACATAGGGTTCTTTCTTTGGAACAGTGCGTGTCGCACGATGCTTGGTAAGTTGATCTGTTTCGGGGGTTAGGACCTGAAGCGGTTGAGCAGGCACACTGGCCTCTTGGGGTACATCGCGTACTTGTTCCTCCATAGCAGTCCATGCACTGCTCATGCTCAGATCCATGGCTGAAGTTTGTTTAGGTTCAGACATCATATGCCGGAAGTGATGCATAGTCGCTTCAGGTGATACGGCCTGCTTCGGCTCGGCAAATACATGCTTAAGCACATGCATATCTGGCGTTGGAGCCAGATTTTTCTCATTTGCTTTTGGCGTAGTAACATGATGCATACTTGTCATGTCCATGTCACCACTAGCATCGAAAAATGATTCCTGTTCGTCTTGTTCACGGACCTCTGTAGAAGCACGTTCTGACCCCAATGGCACCGGTTCTTGTTCCTTGCTTGGTTCCGGGGCTGTCTTTCTTGATGGCGAGAAGAGACTTTTGAGCCATTGCCATGACGGCTGACGCCGTAGTGTCGGCTGATCCATCTCAGAGCACGACATGCGCCGGACCATAGGCTTTTCCTGTCGCTTGGTTTGCGGCGTCATGAATGAATGTAGAGGCCGTGGTGGCAGTGGCGATGAAGCACACTGCAACTCCAAACTTGAATCGACTTCTTCCTCATCCTCTTCGTCTGATGATATAGCGCTGAGCTCCATGTCTTTAGAATCCGTCGACGTTGGAATGTGCGAGTTAATTGATGGAGGAGGCGTCTGAGCACAAGGAGGCTCCCTATCCACCAGAGGCACAATAGGAAGCTGAGCACTGCGCTTCAGCAGTGTCGCTGTTCGGAGACTCACTTTGCGCGACTTCGCAGGTGACCACCTCAGCGGCGTGGTTGGTGGAAACCGGGGCGTCATGGGCGTTGCTGCAGAAAGCAAACGGTTCGCGTCTACCACTTCTTGCTCCTCCAGCTCTTCGAGACACAGTGTGAGATCAGAAGTGTCACGATGCTCGTTTTCCTTCTCTTCAGCTAAGCTCGCTTTTGTATCTGCCTGCCACACATGGTCATCAAGCGCTTCAATAAACTCGTGAGCTTCGGCCGGCACGGTAGGCTGAGAGTCAAGAGGCTGATCGATTTTGGGCTCAAGCTCGGCGTCGTCGCGTCCCTGTTTTTCTGGCTCGGTGGCCTCGAATTCAGTGGGGTCAATATGAGTGGATTGGGCGTCGTTAGCATTCAGTTTGATAGGGTTGGGATCAGCAGGACGAGACTCAGTAGGTCCGGGACTATTGGGATGAGACTCCGTAGATTCCGGATCAACAGGATGGGGATTAAGGGGCTCCTGCCCAACTTGGGCAAGCTCAGAGAGAGTAGATTGAATGGCAGCAGGATCAGCGGGTTTAGGCTCGACAGGCTCTAGCTCGACAGAGTTGGGGTCCACGGATGTGAGATCAACAGGATCGGACTCGGATACTCGTTGGACGGAAGCGTCAGAATTATTGGCTTCAAGCTCCTGCTCCAAAGGGTTGGGGTCCATGGGCTCGAGATCAACAGGACCGGATTCAGGGACTTGTGGGTCGGTGGCTACAGGCTCCACGAATTCAGGCTCCGTCGCTTCAGGCTCCGGTTGGTTGCATTCCAAGAAATCTCTTCGCTGAGAAGTGTTTGCCGCCTCATTCACCATAGCGGTGTCATTTGGGAGGTCAGATTCTGCTCCTGGATTCACATCTTGATGCGTCTCAGGCACATTCGTGTCTAAGGATGTGCGTTGCCAGACATTCAAGTCGGCCAGGATCATGCTGGGCGCCTGAGGCATCTTTGGCTGTTCGACAGCCACATTATTCGAGTTGCTTTGAGCAGGCTCTGACGGTGCAGTTTGTTGTGTCAGAGGGATGGGTCGCATGGCTCGCTCAGGCGTCCACGCGGTTCGGAAACAAGGCATGCTAGCACGTGCCTTGATTCGAGCACTTTGACGACGTGGTGTGGCAGGAGATTCGGGTGCAGCCATCTGAGGCTTTCGTTTTCTTGGAGATGCTGGCGCTGCTGTCACATACGAAAAGGTAAGTGTGTGCTTGGAAATTTGAAGTTTATCACCATCCTTCAATTTGATTTGGGTGTCGTTAGCGTGGGGTTTGACATGTACATTATTATGCCATACACCGCCGGATCCCATCACATGTAACACAGCTCGATTCTCACTGTCGAACTGAATCGTGCAGTGCTTACGACTCACATCTTCGAGCAACAGTCGCACGTCATTGTTAAGGGCTCTTCCTAGCGTCGTAGTTTCTTTCTTTATTTGGAATCGAGCTACCTCAATGTCGCCGCTGTCTGACAGTAACTGCAGTGATCCACGCGGCTGCACGTCGCCCATGACGGCCTGTCGTGAAGGACGCCGTGCCCTGTGTTGGTCCTCGCACCTCCACGCGTAATCCAACGCGTGCCCTATTACATCACGTGACACATACGAGCCTTTCTCTCAGCGTCTGCCTCGTGCTCGGCTGCATGCCACCAGCGACGCTTTCACGGACGGAACAGAGCTACTTGCTTGATGGGCTTCGTTCGAAGCCTGCGGAACGTGCAGACCGGCGTGGTTTGCACGAATACCGGATGATGCAGGTTGATACGGATTTGTCGCTGCAGGCTGATGGCTCGGCGCGAGTCGTGCTAGGCAGTACCGAGGTGCATTGTGGTGTCAAGGCAGAGATAGAATCGTACGATGCGCCGCATGTAAATGTGCTACCAGATGTGGATTTCGCGCCGTGGCTCCCACCGAGTCCGCGTGTACAAGTCATGGTCGAGTACTCGCCGGCTCTTTTGCACGAGCATAATGCGACAGAACTGGCGATGATTACCGATACCGTGCAGGATATGCTACAAGCATGCTATGCTCTCACAGGCAACTCGATTGGACCATTAGATGCGCGCCAGTTTATCGTGGTGCCATATGCACGGTACTGGGTGTTGCATCTCGACGTCTACGTGATGTCGTGGAGTGGCGGGAATGTCTTGGACGCTGTCTTTGCAGCGGCGTTTTGTGCGATGTACCAAGCGCGGATACCTGGTACCAAGATCCTTTCTTTGGACAAAGCGGCTGCGCGGCAAGATGACGAGGTAGATCAAGACGATCCAGCTGGTATCAAGTTTATTACGCGAGGCCGGAAGCCATCGTCGTCGGCTGCCATTGACGATGCTGTGGACTTTACTTTGGAGAATGAGTGGGATCATGGGCATCTTTTGGCTGGTCGTGAGGATGTGCCTGTATGCATTACTATATACCCCTTTGAGGACACATATCTCCTCGATCCCACGCTCGAAGAAGAGACGGCCCTGTCGTCTGGCATCGCTGTGCTTGCCTCTGCTCGTGGACAGATCTACGGCATTCGACAGCGAGGTAGTGGCGAGTTGACACTCGATGCGATACACAAGGCGGCGGACGTGGGTACATCCTATGCAAAGCAGCTCGCTCAGACTTTACAGGCGCGTTTCGTATAGACATTACCAATCCGTGGTAGACTTGGCCATACGTGCTTCGGCGGCTGAAATACCTTTGCCGTATACGACACCATTGAGCCATGGCGTATCGTGGCGCTGCTGCTCAAAGGCGGAAATGTCCTTTTCTTTTTGCAGCGTGAGCGCGATATCGTCTAGACCGTGCAGCAGGCAGTGGCGTGTGAATGGCGCGACTTGGAAGCCAAACGCCGTGCCGTCCTCACAAATCACCTTTTGCTGCTCGAGGTCCACCGTCACCTCCTTGCCGGCTTGCGCATCCTTCAGCACACGCTGGATTTGTTCCGGCTCGAGCACGACGGGCAGCTGGCCGTTCTTGGTCATATTGTTGCGGAAAATGTCGGCAAAGCTCTCCGCAATCACGGCGCGGATACCAAAGTCGAGGAGCGACCAAGGTGCATGCTCACGCGACGAGCCGCAGCCAAAGTTGCTGCCGGCGACCACGAGAATCTTGGCGTGCGTGTATGGCTCCTTGTTGAGCACAAAGTCGTGGTTCGGCTCGTTTGTTTGCACGTCGTACCGCAATGGCCAAAACAGTGCCGAACCGAGACCTGTACGCTTGATGGTTTTCAGGAACTGCTTGGGAATAATCACGTCGGTGTTGACATTGGAGCGCTCCATGGGCGCAGCAATGCCTTTGAGCACACGGAAGGCCGGCATGCCCTGAGCACTCGCATCCGGGTGTTTGGCCGTAGCAGCAGAAGCTACGGGTGCGTGGTGCATCACGGGCGGAGGCGCCGAGACGACGGGTGCGTGCAGGATGCCTTCCTCGATAAAGGCGCGTGGATCCTTGGGTGTCGCGTCGAACTGCGAGGAGGTAGCTGGGAAGCCGGGCAACTGTCCCTTCATAAGCTTGCGCACATCGGTTAGGTATCCGGTCACGGCCGCAGCGGCGGCCATGGCTGGACTCATGAGATGAGTCCGACCACCTGCGCCCTGTCGGCCCTCAAAGTTGCGGTTCGATGTAGACGCACATCGCTCGCCCGGCGACAGCTGATCTGGGTTCATTCCGAGGCACATGGAGCAGCCTGCTTCGCGCCAGTCAAATCCTGCGGACTTGAACACGGCATCAAGGCCCTCTGCTTCGGCCTGCCTTTTCACGAGACCGGAGCCAGGTACGAGCATGGCCTGGACGTGGGGCGCCACCTTGCGGCCGTGGAGGATCCGCGCGGCAGCGCGCAGGTCCTCAATGCGCGAGTTGGTGCACGAGCCGATGAACACCTTGTCAATCTTGATTTGCTCGATGGGCGTGTTAGGCTCGAGACCCATGTACTTGAGCGAGTGTGTCCATTCGCTCGCGAGTTCCTCGCTCGGAGCCTTGGCTGGATCAGGCACCTGACCGGTGATGGACACGGTGTCTTGAGGACTCGTGCCCCACGTCACGGTCGGCGGAATGTCCTGGGCATCAATTTTCACGACCTTGTCGTACTGGGCGCCCGGGTCACTCGCGAGTGAGAGCCAGTGCGCTGCGGCGCGGTCCCATTCTTCGCCCTTGGGCACGAGCGGACGGCCGCGCAGGTAGTCTAGCGTCATCTCATCCGGCGCAACGAGTCCTGCACGCGCGCCGGCCTCGATACTCATGTTGCACATACTCATGCGCGCCTCCATGGACAGGCGGCGAATGGTAGATCCGGCGAATTCCAGCACACCGCCGGTACCGCCTGCGGTACCAATAAGGCCGATGATGTGCAGCATAATGTCCTTGCTTGTGACACCTTCTGGGAGATCGCCATTCACTTCGATAAGGATGTTTTTCATGCGCTTCTGGAGCAGCGTCTGCGTGGCTAGCACATGCTCGACCTCGGACGTGCCAATACCGAAGGCAAGCACGCCAAAGGCACCGTGCGTGGACGTGTGCGAGTCACCACAAACAAGCGTAGCACCGGGCACTGTGAATCCCTGTTCGGGGCCGATGACGTGCACAATGCCCTGGCGGCTGTCTGTGAGACCAAAGAACGTGAGGCCAAACTCCTTGACGTTTTGCTCGAGCGTAATGCACTGGAGACGCGAGTCGCTCTCCTGCACGAATGTTTCGGTGTTCTTGAAATGATCGCGGCTCACCGTGGGGATGTTGTGGTCGACGGTCGCGAGCGTGCAGTCCGTTCGGCGCACTGGCCGACCTGCCAGGCGCAGGCCCTCGAACGCTTGTGGGGATGTGACTTCGTGCACGAGATGACGGTCGATGTAGATAAGACACGTACCATCTTCCTCTTCCGAGATGAGATGTGCATCAAAAATCTTCTGATAGATGGTGCGCGGCGGCTTGGCTTGCGGCGTCGTCATCGCGATGGAAGGTGGCCACGACCGAGACACCTTGATGGCGCTAGGGCCACCAGCGTCGTTCTATGACTCGGTTTTACTCAGCCACACGTGATACTCACGGCCGAGAGACGCGGCAGCGGCGAGGGCGCGGGCGGCCGCAGGCCATGCGAGCGGCCCGTGGCAGGCGGGCTGCGTTGCGTGGCCAGACATCTGCGACGTTACCCAGCCGAGTCTGTCCCATTTCTCATTGTAGCCCAGCATGAGCGAAAGCATCAACATGGAGATGTGCCCTGTGTATGCACCCTTCTTCGGTGCCATGGGTGTGACGGCAGCTATTGTGTTTACGTGTATGTACATGGACGCTGCGCGCGCATGCTAACAGGGCAGGTCTGGGCGCCAGTTACGGTACGGCCAAGTCGGGTGTCGGTATCTCGGCCATGGGTGTGCTCCGCCCTGATCTCCTGATTCGCTGCATTATTCCCGTGGTTATGGCCGGTATCATTGCTGTACGTATGAGCGGTGCGACTGACCCCATAGATCTACGGTCTCGTGGTGAGTGTGCTCATCTCTGGTGACCTCAAGTCGCCCATGACCTTGTACGCTGGCTTCATCCAGCTGGGCGCTGGTCTTTCTGTCGGTCTAGCTGGTTTGGCTGCCGGTTTCGCTATCGGTATTGTGGGTGACGCTGGTGTGCGCGGCACGGCTCAGCAACCTCGCTTGTACATCGGTATGATTCTTATCCTCATTTTCGCCGAAGTACTGGGTCTATACGGTCTCATTGTGGCCCTGATTCTGAACACGAGGAGCCAGGATGCACCTCAGGTACGTATACGTCTGCTGACTCCCTTAGTGCATGATTCGGGCCTAATTCCATCCCATCCACACAACACTGATGATATAGATAAAATCAAGGCATTCCTATATCCACATTTCCATCCAGAGGCGGCTTGTGTCAGCTACCTACGACGACTACGAGCTTAGTAGATGAGCGTCGACATGTCCGCACGGATACGGTTGTAGTCCAGCAGACCCTCAACGCGGCCCGTAGCGGCGATGGCAATGTCCTTGTCCCAGATGTACTTCTGCGCCACACGCTGAATCTCGGCAGGCGTCACGGAGTTGATGGCCACCTCAATCTCCTGAGGCGTCGCGCGCTTGCCTGTCGTAATGAGCTGGCGACCAATGTCCTCGGCAATAGCAGTCGTGCCGTCCAGACCCAGCAGGAGCGACGCCTTCAGCTGCGACTTGGCACGCTCGACCTCGGCAGGCGATGGACCCGTCGACGCGCGCTGCCACTCCTTGAGCGTAAAGTGCACCATGTCGTCCAGGTTCATGTGGTTCTCACTGACCATGTACACACCCCACAGACCCGTGTCCGAGTATGACGTGCTAAAGTGCATGAACGAGTTGGCCAGGTTGTTGGTCGACACAATGTGCGAGAGACGGCTCGACATGAGCGGGGACGAGCCAAGCGAACGGTCCCAGTTGCCAAAGATCGACTGGAGCACGAGCATGGGATAGTAGTCAGGCGATTTCCAGCTCGCACCTTCCACGGCAATGGCAATGTTGCACGTCGACGACGTATCGTCACGCACACGTACCTCCGAGCCGACAAAGCGACTGGGCTCGTACTGGTTCTCGCCCAGGCGGATCGGGTTCTGCGCCACGGGCAGGTGGCTAAAGTGCTTCTCAGCCAGCTTGACAAGCTCCTCGTGCTCTACACCACCAGCGCCCACAAGCACCATGCGGTCGGCCGTGTACTTCGACTGAATGTAGTTGGTCAGGTCATCACGGCTAATCGACAGGATGTTCTCCTTCGGGCCGAGAATCGTCCGGCCAAGCGCCTGGTCCTGGAACGCCACCTCGTGCAGGTGGTCAAACACCACTTCTTCCGCCTGCTTCTCGACCTCCTCTTGCTCACGCAGAATCACGTCGCGCTCGCGCTCAATAGCCGAAGCGTCGAGCTTCGAGTTCTGCAAAATGTCGGACACAATGTCCACAGCCTTGCCGACGTCTTGGCGGAACGCCTTGGCGTAGAACACCGTCTGTTCACGCGACGTGTAAGCATTCAGATGCGCGCCGAGGTTCTCGACCTCGAGCTCAAGGCCGTGTTGCGTACGGTTGTTCGTGCCTGTTGGTTAGTGCCACTCACTTGCACACATACCCTTGAACGCCATGTGCTCGAGAAAGTGGGCCGTGCCGTTGTTGCGCTGGGTCTCCGAACGGGAGCCAGCGTCGATCCACGCACCCACCGTAGCCGTCTGAGCCGATGGGTTCGACTCCGTGGCCACAGTAAGACCGTTGGGCAGCATCGTCACCTGTGTCAGGGGCTGACGGATAGCAGCCGTAGCCAGCGAGCGAGCAGCCGGCATCGACAGACGCATGTTGCCCTTGATAGGGTTAGCCAAGAACAAACGAGCCGACATCACGACAAGTGGCCAAAAAGGCTGTGTATGGACGACTCGTAGAGAAAAACTCTCGCAGAGAGAAAGGAGAAGAAATTGGCAGCGCGCCGCCTGACCTCAGCGGAGCCCGGCCGCCATGTGCGGGCCTCGCCCAGCAAACGTCCCTCATTTGCACAAATGCCCCGTCGACGTCCCCCGGTTTCGACCGACACGGCCTATCCGAGCTGGTGGCTAGGTAAGCAATCCCACATGTGGAGACGGCATTCCTCCACTTCATTCTGCCACATTGGCAGCACCGCCGTCGTGTTGTTGGTGGGCCCTCTGCGGTGAGCGCGCCTGTGTGTGGCACATGAAGCATGCTTCGTGAAACAGCATATACGAACGAACTCAATACAGACTTAGATGGTGCAAGTAATCCATCGGAGCCGATTCTCTTGTCGAGTGATGACGAAGACCCCAGTGAAGGTGAGTGGCAAGTGCAATCTGTGCGGCGGCTCTCGCCCAACGAGCTTCGACGACAGCGCATGAATGCGGCACGCGAAGCCCTTCGTCGTGCTGCCCATGTACCACCGAGACCCACTGCATCACACACGCTGTTGTCTTCGTACAAGTGTCCTATCTGTCTATGTCCTCCCACGAATATTAGCGTGACGCCTTGCGGCCACATTTTTTGTGGCTCGTGCCTGTACGACTCGTTGTCCACGAATCTGCGCCAGGAGTTCGATACAGTTGGACGAGAGTCTGGATACGGTGAAAGTCCCTTCACACCGTTTGGCAGTGGCGGCGCCTTGGCTCTGGCGAACGCTGCTGGCGCGTCGGTCCATGGTACGCGAGGCCTATTTCATGAGCTAGTGCATCAACGACACCGCCAGGCCCAGGACCAACGTCCGTCGGCCACACAGGCCACATCTGCGACCCGCATGCGTGCTTCCAATGGCACAGAGCGCATCAAAGGAGTCTGCCCTGTGTGCCGCGGTCCAATTAAGGGCGGTTTCACGGGACTCGGACGAAAAGGCATTCTGGGCCTGGATATTATGCTGGGCACCCCTAAAACAGACGATACCCCTCACGACGATGCGTCTATACCCCAAAAGCGGCAACGCAATTGATGGCGTCACGTAGGATCCATGGTGAGAAAGCGGCCATAGTGCCCCCGACGTGGACTGAATGTCGAGCGGTGCTCGCGCTGCTCGCGCAGCGTGGAGTGCAGTCCCTTGATCGACGATTGAAGCCGCGTCGACAGAATGGTATAGATGTCCGGCGCCTGATAAATGCAGTCATTTATAATATAGTACGACGCTAATGGCTTGTCGACCTTGTCTGGCGAATGTCGCCAGCGCTTGTGTATGACGAAACAAACCGGTGGCCTTGCATGTACTAGTGCAAATTCCAAGCCAGTGAAGCGCTTGAGTTCGGTTTCGAGCATATTCGCCACGTTCTGCATAGCATCTATGCCTGACTGGTGTGCTGACATCAGGGCTTGATTCACGAGCACGGCGCTCTGCATTCGCACATGCTCATTGTTGCTGCGCCGATCGTAAAAGGGCGACGTGCTGAAATACTCCATCACATTCGACGCATCCAGTACTGACTGCCCTGCATTCACACCGCCTTTCTGTGCGCTTAGAAACGCAAGATACTCGGGGTTCTTCCACTGCACATGCAGCAAGTTGACATCGAATGGCTCGGTGGACGCCATGCTCCTTCCGATCCACGGAGCTGGTGGTAGTGTGGAGGGCGACGTGTTCTAGAAAAAAGCAACGCGCGCCTGTGGACCTTCTTCTGGTCTTTCCACACCATGTCGTCGTCTCAACCACTGGATCGGAAGCATCAGCCAGGCGCGCACGATGAATTGCTTTCGCAGTACGACGACTTACATGCGATGGATGATGCCGAGCAGGAACAAGTGATTGAGCAGATCCGCCACGACAACCACAAGGCCAACTATATCTACCGCGTTGGCATCCTCGTCATCTACGGACTCATCTTCTTCTTGTACGCTACGCCGATCCCGACGTATCTGATGGGCAACCACCCGAAGAGTCATATGACGCTATACTTTCATGGTCAAGGAAAGATCGGCACAGACGAGGATCTCACGTACCTCCCTGCCTTCCCCATTTACGTCGCTGTCACTTCGATCCTAGCCTTCTTTATGTACCTTGCCGCATACGAATGCGCAATGCGCGCAGGTTTCGTCAAACTCAAGCCAGTGGCGTACCCAAATCAGCCGCATCCTTACGGCTCGGCTCCCCAATGGATTGTGCCTGTGCTCCGCGATCTCCGATTGCAGCCATCGAGCAACGTCCGGGCAGACCCGACGAAACAGTCGCAAAAGGTCGAACTGATCAAAGTTCTTCCGCCACAGATCGTTTACCTGGGCTTTCTTTGGGTGTGCACTTGGCCCGTCCCCCTCATCACGTTTGGTGCCGGCGCTTTTGACGATGCGGCGTGGTGGTCGTTTCCCTTCCTTGCCTTGTCGATTCACTTGCTGGTCGAGTGGTGGATGTACAAGGCCGAAAGGGATACGCTGGGCTTGAATGGCTTAAAATACAACTACAAAGGTGCCTAGATATCACCACATTACATCCAGTAGGTCATCGTCTTCCACGTCCAAATCTTCCACACTCGTGTGTGGATCGAGTCGCTCGCCCTCGAACGTCATATAAATAGACGCTTTCTCTTCCTGTGAAAGTGCGTGTGCATGCGTTTGCAAGAAGTGAGCCAGCATCGTATGCACCTGCGTCGTTGGCCGCACACGCACTTGGACCTCGAGGTGCCGTGCCCCACGGAGCATAAGAAGCCGTGTGCCCGCGGTGTCCTCTGCATCGGGTGGCGGTGACGATGGCGGCATAGAAGGAGTCGGCTTGGCTAGCACTCTGTCGTCATCGGATGAGTCCAACACTTCAAACACCTGTACGGGTTCGCCACCGTCCTCATCAGGGACCCATTCTCGCTCCTCCTGCGCAGATCGCTGGCGCTCCATTTCACGTTCAATAGCACGCTCTCTTAAGCGATGAGCATCATGTCCACGATAAAACTGCGCGAGATCCGCATCCAGTTCCAGTGAAACGTCACTGGATGGCTCATCGACTAGGCTACTGGTGGCTTCTAGTGCTCGTAGTCTGTCTCGCTGCGTGTTGGTCACTTGCTCAATCGCTTGTCGCGCGTACGTCTGGGCCTCTTGCTCTAGTTCCGGCGGAGGTGGGGACAGACTTACACTCCGATCATGCGGTGCTGACTCCTCGGGTATCGTGTTCGTTGATGGAAGCGGCTCGACGGCCTCCTTCTTGGGGCCGTGTGCCACCCAATCGTAGGAGAGAGCCTTTCGATTTCGACGTGACGGGCCTGACACATCCGCCTCCTCCACCATGCCACCGGACGTGTCTTGCGCGTCTGCGGTTCGTGCGCGCTTTGCAAAGAAGAATGCATCATCAGAACTCTGGTTCGGGCGATCTTCCGTATCCGCTCGTCGCACTCGCGGCCGCGGCCGAGGCCGCGTTGCCATGGCAAAGCGTACGTGAAGCCCCGTAGGACGCGTCTCCACGTAAATGCCACCAGCCCACGTGGCAAATACAAGGCACGCTCGGTGTCACAGAGCTCCTCGTGGTTGCGACGACGATGCTGTCTGGCGTAGCCGATACCATGCGCGCGTCATCATGGCGACGCCAGATGGCGCAGTTCGTGCAAATGCTGCATGTGATTGCCATGGCGCTGGCTGTTTGGAAGGGCCTAGGCATCGTGACGAATAGCGAGTCGCCCGTGGTCGTCGTGTTGAGTGGCAGCATGGAACCTGCCTTCCACCGCGGCGATCTGCTGTTTCTGACGATGGGAAGCAAGCCGATCGAAGTGGGTGAAATCACCGTGTACAGCGTGCCTGGCACTGAGATCCCGATTGTGCACCGTGTGACAGAGACACGACCGAATCCAAAAAAGAAGCATGGCCAGCTACTTCTTACGAAAGGCGACAACAATCACGGTGACGATATCATGTTATACAAAGGGCCGCGATGGATCCGCGATGACCAAATAGTGGGGCGCGTTCAAGGGTACGTGGACATGTCTCT